>NC_057803.1:433045878-433345878 GCF_018294505.1 Triticum aestivum
GCCTCGCCTCCCGGTGCAGTGCCCCGCCGCCTTACCTCGTCGCCTCGCCGCCCCGCGGCCGGGACCGGCGACCCCGCCGCCCTCCGCCGTCCTTTCTGCCAAGACCGGAGCTCGCCGCGCCGCCCAACACCATCGCCGGCGACCTCGGCTCCGGCCGTGAACAATGCCGCCGCCACCTCGGGCTCCGTGCGATCCAGATCTGGATCAGAGCTACAGCAAACCCTAGGAGAGGTTGATTTTTTTACTAAGTCCCGAAATTCTTGATCCATATGCTCCTGTTCGCGGCTCCGTAACTTTGCATCCGTAGCTCCGATTTGGGCCTATAGCATATAAAAATGTTCATCTCAAAGAGTACATCATTTCATTCCATTGCATAATTTTCATTTGAGCTCATCTTGATGCCCGAAATGCTATTAGAAGAGGGCTACTTGAGTTAATTGTCAGATCTGTTACTCCGTTTAGCACTTTTGTCATTTTTGCCATGATTATTGTGTGCATGATATGCCCGTGAGTTCTACATATGTTTTATTAAGGGTTTTGTCATCTTTCCAGAGGTGCAACCCATGTATTTTTAGGATGTGTTTGGTGACTTATGCAAGCTTGCAAAGTGGTGCACTTGCTAATTCTGTTTTTAGGGACTTAGTGATTTCACTAAGTCCTGGGATTGTTTAGTTCATGATGTCATATGTTCTTGTTGTTTTCTAGTGATCCGTGCCTCTTTTGAGGATGATTAGTAAAGGAGTTTTGTTAACCTTGTAGTGCTCTATTCATACATGTCTTTGTTTGTAATTATGGAGCACCCTAGCTTGAGTCAATCGAGCACTACTTTTGCTTCGTTGCGAATCTGGGCAGATCATCGACTTGTTTGCGATTTTGCCGATGTTATTGTAGTTGATCTATGTATGCTATGCTATTGTTCTTGCCATGTCTAGCTTGTATTTTGTGCCTTCTTTATGGATGTATGCTTGTCTTGCCGTGACTTGCACCGTGGTGAGTGCATCGAGCTCGTAAACATGCCTTCGTGAGTTATGTTTCAGCAAGTCCCAGTTTTCACTAAGTCTGAAAACTGATTATGTTTTTGCTATGTTCACATGCTTGCAATTGTATTTTCTGCTCCCTTTTGGCTCAAGGTCACTAAGGGACTTTTGTTAAGCTTGTTGAGTAGCTCCATGCCATGTCTTTCTTTGTCATGTTCAGGTCCTGTAGCATGTTGTTTTGTTGCTCCAAAGAGGGCTATATGATCTGAAATTCCAGACAAGTGTTAATTTCACTAAGTCTGAGATCTGTTTTACCATTTGCATTTTTGCCATGCTTTTTTGAACCTGTTAATGGATGATTTGGCCGTAGCTCAGTGCTAGACTTTTGTTAAGCATCTTGAATGCTTCCCTGCCATGTATTTTGTTGCCATGTTTGGTGGCTGTAGCATGTCCATCTCATTGCATTTAGATGCCTACTTGCTGTAAATCGCAGACCGGTGTCATTTTTGAATCGCTTGCCATTTCCAAACCGTAACTCCGATTCCGGCGTTCTTTATATCATTTTCAAGCGATTTCATCTCATCTTTCCAGTGGCACCCTTGGAATTCCAAGTTGAGGCCAGGTTCATGCATTTCCTGTCATATCTTGCATGTTGCATCCCGCATCGCATCCCGCATAGCATATCATCTTTGCATCGTGTTGATTGAGTTTGCACGTGGTTGATTGTATCCTTGTTGCTTGTTTGTCTTGTTTGGGTAGAGCCGGGAGACGAGTTCGCTAACGAGGAGCCCGTTGAGTTTGATTGTGAGGGTCCAGTCAACTCTGACAACTGTGCAGGCAAGATGATCATACCCTCGAAATCACTACTATCTTTGCTATGCTAATTTGCTCGCTCTTTTGCTATGCCATTGCTACGATGCCTACCACTTGCTTGCAAGCCTCCCAAATTGCCATGTCAAACCTCTAACCCACCATGTCCTAGAAAACCGTTGATTGGCTATGTTACCACTTTGCTCAGCCCCTCTTATAGCGTTGCTAGTTGCAGGTGAAGATTGGAGGCCGTTTCTTGTTGGAACATTTATTTAGTTGTTGGGATATCATTATATTGCTATGTTATCTTAATGCATCTATATACTTGGTAAAGGGTGGAAGGCTCGGCCTCTCGCCTAGTGTTTTGTTCCACTCTTGCCGCCCTAGTTTCCGTCATATCGGTGTTATGTTCCCGGATTTTGCGTTCCTTACGCGGTTGGGTTATAATGGGAACCCCTTGATATTTCGCCTTGATTAAAGCTTTTCCAGCAATGCCCAACCTTGGTTTTACCATTTGTCACCTAGCCCTTTTCTTTCCTTTGGGTTCTGCAGACTCAAGGGTCATCTTATTTTTAACCCCCCCCCCCGGGCCAGTGCTCCTCTGAGTGTTGGTCCACCTGTCAGCTACCGATGGCCACCAGGGGCAACTCTGGGCTGGCCTACCCGTACCTAGGACAATCTGAGTGTGCCCTGAGAAAGAGATATGTGCAGCTCCTATCGGGATTTGTCGGCACATTCGGGCGGTGTTGCTGGTCTTGTTTTAACTTGTCGAAGTGTCTTGAGTTACCGAGATACCAAGTCTGATCGGAACGTCTTGGGAGGAGGTCTATTCCTTCGTTGACCGTGAGAGCTTGTCATGGGCTAAGTTGGGACTCCCCTGCAGGGATTGAACTTTCGAAAGCCGTGCCCGCGGTTATGGGCAGATGGGAATTTGTTAATGTCCGGTTGTAGATAACTTGAACCTTAATTAATTAAAATGTATCAACCGAGTGTGTTACCATGATGGCCTCTTCTCGGCGGAGTCCGGGAAGTGGACACGGTGTTGGAGTAATGTTTGCGCAGGTTGCTCTCTAATTTCTCGCTCGTGCTTTGCCTCCTCTTCTCGCTCTCCTTTGCGAATAAGTTAGCCACCACACTTGCTAGTCGCTTGCTGCAGCTCCATATATTTACCTTGCCTTACCTATAAGCTTAAATAGTCTTGATCGCGAGGGTGCGAGATTGCTGAGTCCCTGTGGCTCACAGATTACTATTACACCAAATGCAGGGCCTGATGATTCCGCTCCAGGAGACGCGTGTGAGCTCAAGTGGGAGTTCGACGAAGACTCTCAACGATACTACGTTTCCTTTCCCGATGATCAGTAGTGGTGCCCAGTTGGGGGTGATTGGGACCGTGTCGCATGTTGGGTTCTCTTTTATTTTGGCGCCATAGTCGGGCCATGAGTGCTTGGATGATGTAATGTTATTTATGTACTTGATTGACGTGGCGAGTGTAAGCCAACTATGTTAACTCCCTTTCTATTATTACATTACATGGGATGTTTGTGAAGATTGCCTAACTTGCGACATATGCCTTCAATGCGATTATGTCTCTAAGTCGTGCCTCGACATGTGGGAGCTATAGTCGCATCGAGGGTGTGACATAATGCTACCGCCGTACTAAGCAAAATAAGATGCATAAAGGATAAACATCACATGCAATCAATGTAAGTGATATGATATGGCCATCATCGTCTTGTGCCTTTGATCTCCATCTCCAGCACACCGCCATGATCACCATCGTCACCGGCTTGACACCTTGATCTCCATCGTAGTGTCGTTGTCGTCTCGCCAACTATTGCTTCTATGACTATCGCTAACGCATAGTGATAAAGTAAAGCAATTACATGGCGATTGCATTTCATGCAATAAAGCGACAACCATAAGACTCCTGCCAGTTGCCGGTAACTTTTACAAAACATGATCATCTCATACATCAAAATATATCCCATCATGTCTTCACCATATCATATCACAACATGCCCTGCAAAAACAAGTTAGACGTCCTCTACTTTGTTGTTGCAAGTTTTACGTGGCTGCTACGGGCTTCTAGTAAGAACCGTTCTTACCTACGCATCAAAACCACAATGATCTTTCGTCAAGTGTGATGTTTTAACCTTCAATAAGGATCAGCCGTAGTCAAATTTGATTCAACTAAAGTTGGAGAAACAAACACCCGCCAGACACCTTTATGCAAAACAAGTTGCATGTCTGTCGGTGGAACCGGTCTCATGCACGTGGTCATGTAAGGTTGGTCCGGGACGCTTCATACAACAATACGGCCGAATCAAAATAAGACGTTGGTGGTAAGCAGCATGACTATGATCACCCACAACTCTTTGTGTTCTACTCATGCATATCATCTACGCATAGACCTGGCTCGGATGCCATTGTTTTGGAACGTAGCATGCAATTTCAAAAAAATTCCTACGATCACGCAAGATCTATCTAGGAGATGCATAACAACAAGCGGGGAAGAGTGTGTCCACGTACCCTCGTAGACCGAAAGCGGAAGCGTTAACTTAACGCGGTTGATGTAGTCGAACGTCTTCGCGATCCAACTGATCAAACACCGAACGTACGGCACCTCCGAGTTCAGCACACGTTCAGCTCAATGACGTCCCTCAAACTCTTGATCTAGCAAAGTGTCGAGGGAGAGATTCGTTAGCACGACTGCATGGTGACGGTGATGGTGATGTGATCCACGCGGGGCTTCGCCTAAGCACTACAACAATATGACCGAAGGAGTAAACTGTGGAGGGGGCACCACACACGGCTAAGAGAACAATTGATGTGCTTTGGGGAGCCCCCTGCCCCCGTATATAAAGGAGGAGGGGAGGAGGCCGGCCCTAGGGGTGCGCCCAAGTGAGGGGAAACCGACTAGGACTCCTAGTCCTAGTCGCCCCCCCCCCCCTTCCTTTCTTCCGAAGGGGGAAAGGGGAAGGAGAGGGAAAGGGAGAAGGAAAGGGGGGCCACGCCCCTTTCCCCTTGTCCAATTCGGACAGCCCATGGGGGTTCATGCCACCCCTTGTGGGCTCTCCTCTCTCTCCCCTATGGCCCATGTTGGCCCATTACTTTCCCAGGGGGTTCCGGTAACCTCCTAGTACTCCAAAAATACCTGAAACACTCCGAAACCATTCTGGTGTCCGAATAATATCATCCAATATATCAATCTTTACCTCTCGGCCATTTCGAGACTCCTCGTCATGTCCGTGATCTCATCTGGGACTCCGAACAATCTTCGGTCACCAAAACACGTAACTGTTAATACAAATCGTCATCGAACGTTAAGTGTGCGGACCCTACGGGTTCGAGAACTATGTAGACATGACCGAGACACATCTCCGGTCAATAACCAACAGCGGAACCTGGATGCTCATATTTGTTCCTACATATTCTATTAAGATCTTTATCGGTCAAACCACAATGACAACATACGACATTCCCTTTGTCATCGGTATGTTACTTGCCCGAGATTCGATCGTCGGTATATTCATACCTAGTTCAATCTCGTTACCGGCAAGTCTCTTTACTCGTTTCGTAATGCAGCATCCCGCAACTAACTCATTAGTCACATTGCTTGCAAGGCTTATCATGATGTGCATTACCGAGAGGGCCCAGAGATACCTCTCCGAAGCAAAAAGTGTCAAATCCTAATCTTGATCTATGCCAACCCAACAAACACCTTCGGAGACATCTGTAGAGCATCTTTATAATCGCCCAGTTATGTTGTAACATTTGATAGCACACAAGGTGTTCCTGTAACGCCCGGATAATTAGGCTACAGTAAAACTCTTCTAATGATGCCATGTCATCAGTGTTACTGTTGCTAACCAAGTGGTAGTTCAAATTCATTGCTAATTCAAAATATGAATTAGTGACAAACACCCTAAGTTTTCAAAAGTCAAAGCGAAAATGTTCGGGGTTTGCCAAATATTGCACTGGTAATTATGGTGAAGCAAACACCATTTTATAAAATGCCTAAATGCCCTAAAACTAAATAAAACAGAAAGGGAAAATAAATAAAAGAAAGAAATTACAAAAAAAACAAAAAAAGGGGGGGAAGCCCCCTGGACCAGGCAGCCCAACCCACCCGCACGGCCACCGCCCAACCCCCCTGGCCCGCAGCCAGCCTGGCCGGCCCAGCCGGCCCAGCTCCCGCACCGCGTCCCCTTCCCCTGTTCCCCCGACCCGGGTCAGAACAGGGCACGTCCCAGCCGAACCCCCCCTCGCCGGCGACGAGACAAGGGGATAAGGTCGCCACGCCGCGCCCCCTCGGTTTCCCCTCCCCACTCGCCTCCACACTCGCCTCGGCTCCTGCGCCTCTCCCTCTCCCCTCCAAATCCATCTCCCCCTCGTTCCCCATTGCAACCGAGCGCCGCCATGGCCTCGCCGCCGTAGTACTCGCGGCCGCCGCGACCTCCAAGCCCTTCCGACGCGTCCGCTCGCTCCGCCTCCCTCGGCTACGTCTCCACGTCAAGACGCAGGACGCAGGACGCCCACGAACGCTGCCCCGGCCTCGTCTTCTTCCTCGACGGCCGCCGGCGATCCCCTTCTTCCCCGACGATGTTCTGCAGCTCCTAAACCATCACGGGCCTACGTGTGAGCCGCGCGGTGAGCTTCTCCGTCTCCTGTTCCCCGTCATTAGCCTCTTCGCGCGCTGTAGCTCCCTGGTCGCCGTTGCCATGAGCCCGTCGCCGCGGATCGCCTCGCCGCCATGGCCATGGCCCCTGTCGTGCTCACCTGGGCACGGCATCGAGCTCCTCATGCTCCTATGAGCCCAACGAGCTCGAGCCCGTGCCTTCCCGTGCCCTCTAGCCTCGTTTCCGACCGCGGCCGAAAATCGGCGTCCGCTTGGCCTCTCGCCGTCGTCATCCTAGCCCGTTACGGGCCGCGCCGCCACCATAGATGGACGCGGCGTCGAACGCCCGACTCAACGCGCACGCGCACACCCCCTCTCGTGCCTCTTAGCGCCATCCCTGATGAGCGCCCGAACGCAACACCGCGGACCTCGTCGCCGGTGACGTTTTCGGCCAGGTCCGGCGATGCCACCACCACCACTCGATGCGCGGTCGAGTGACCGTTCGAACGCACCCACGCGCGCCCGAAACCAAGCCCCGTAGCACGGTTCCGGCCAACTCCGGCGAGGGGCCGACAATGTTTTGGTCGCCGGAGTTAGCTCCGGCGCGTCTCCGGCGGGTGCCGACCTGGCACCCACGTGGCACCACCTGGGCCACTGACTGGTGGGCCCAGGGCCCCCTGTTGACCTGTTGACTGGGTCAACGTGCTGACTGGGCAGCCCAGTGGCACTGACATGCGGGCCCCATGCCATAAATAAAAATAAAAACAAATAGATAAACTGCTAATTAATTAAATTAGTTAATTAAAACATTAATCTCTCACTGACTGCTAGGACCCACACACTAATTAACCCATTTAGTTAGTTTTAGAATTTTGTTAATGTCCGTGACAATGACATGTGGGTCCCACTGGACCCACCTGTCTGGTTTGACTGGTCAACTGACCAGTTGACCTGCTGACATCACTCTGATGTCATGCTGACGTCATCATTCACTGTTTTGGATAATGTTGGAATTAAATAACTAATTAAAATCAGAAAATGATTTAAATCTTTAGAAAGTCATATCTTTTAATCCGTAACTCGGATGAAAATACTTTCTACATGAAAGTTGCTCAGAACGACGAGACGATTCCGGATACGCAGTCCGTTCGTCCGCCACACACCCCTAACCTATCGAACTCGCAACTTTCCCCCTCCGGCTCCTCTGCCCGAAAACGCGAAACACCGGGAATACTTTCCCGGATGTTTCCCCCCTTCGTCGTTATCACCTACTACCGCGATTGGGCACACCTAGCATCGTTACTTGTCATGTCATGCATCGATATGCATTTGTTTGCATTGTATTCATTGTTTCTTCCCCCTCTTCTCTCCGGTAGACTACGAGACCGACGCTGCTGCTGCCCAGTTCGACTACGGAGTTGACGACCCCTCCTTCTTGCCAGAGCAACCAGGCAAGCCCCCCCCCCTTGATCACCAGATGTCGCCTATTCTCCTCTATACTGCTTGCATTAGAGTAGTGTAGCATGTTACTGCTTTCCGTTGATCCTATTCTGATGCATAGCCTGACATTGTTGCTACATCTGTTGATACCTTACCTGCAATCCTAAATGCTTAGTATAGGATGCTAGTTTATCATTGGCCCTACATTCTTGTCAGTCTGCCTTGCTATACTATCGGGCCGTGATCACTTGGGAGGTGATCACGGGTATATACTATACGTACATACATACTATTCAGTTGGTGACTAAAGTCGGGTCAGCTCGAAGAGTACCCGCGAGTGATTCACGGATTGGGGGCTGAAAGGACCTTTGTCCCGACGGCCCTCTGTGTGGATCTTTGTGGCGGAGCGACAGGGCAGGTTGAGACCACCTAGGAGACAGGTGAGCCTGGCCCTGTTCGGCGTTCGCGGATATTTAACACACTTAACGAGATCTTGGTATTTGATCTGAGTTGGCTACGAGCCTATACGCACTAACCATCTACGCGGGAGTAGTTATGGGTATCCCGACGTTGTGGTATCAGCCGAAGCACTTCGTGACGTCAGCGACTGAGCGGCGCACGCCGGGTTGGACTGCATTAACGCAACTTCCTTTGTAATGGAGGTTGCTAGGTCTGCTCACCGGCCGCGTACGCAACGTGCAGGTGTGCTCAGGGCGATGGGCCCAGACCCTTGCGCGCTTAGGTTTAGACCGGCGTGCTGGCCTCTCCGTTGAGCCTAGGTGGGGCTGCGACGTGTTGATCTTCCGCGGCCGGGCATGACCCAGGAAAGTGTGTCTGGCCAAATGGGATCGAGCGTGCTGGGTAAGTTGGTGCACCCCTACAGGGAAGTTAATCTATTCGAATAGCCGTGATCTTCGGTAACAGGACGACTTGGAGTTGTACCTTGACCTTATGACAACTAGAACCGGATACTTAATAAAACACACCCTTCCAAGTTCCACAGATAACCCGGTGATCGCTTTTCTACAGGGCGACGAGGAGAGGATCGCCGGGTAGGTTTATGCTATGCGATGCTGCTTGGAGATGCTACTTGGAGATGATACTTGGAGATGATACTTGGAGATGCTACTTGGAGATGCTACTTGAAGATGCTACTTGGAGGACTTCAATCTACTCTCTTCTATATGCTGCAAGACTGAGGCTGCCAGAAGCGTAGTCTTCGACAGGATTAGCTATCCCCCTCTTATTCTGGCATTCTGCAGTTCAGTCCACCGATATGGCCTCGTTACACATATACCCATGCATATGTAGTGTAGTTCCTTGCTTGCGAGTACTTTGGATGAGTACTCACGGTTGCTTTCTCCCCCCTTTTTTCCCCTTTCCTTTCTTTCTGGTTGTCGCAACCAGATGCTGGAGTCCAGGAGTCAGACGCCACCGTCGACGACGACCCCTACTACACCGGAGGTGCCTACTACTACGTGCTGCCCGCTGACGACGACCAGGAGTAGTTTGGAGGATCCCAGGAAGGAGGCCTGCGCCTCTTTCGATCTGTATCCCAGTTTGTGCTAGCCTTCTTAAGGCAAACTTGTTTAACTTATGTCTGTACTCAGATATTGTTGCTTCCGCTGACTCGTCTATGATCGAGCACTTGTATTCGAGCCCTCGAGGCCCCTGGCTTGTATTATGATGCTTGTATGACTTATTTATGTTTTTAGAGTTGTGTTGTGATATCTTCCCGTGAGTCCCTGATCTTGATCGTACACGTTTGCGTGCATGATTAGTGTACGATTGAATCGGGGGCGTCACAAGTTGGTATCAGAGCCGACTGCCTGTAGGAATCCCCCTTCCACACTCCTTGGCCGAAGTCGAGTCTAGACATTGCAAAAACTTTTACGAACTTGGCTGTGAGCCTTATGGGCCCATGTCGCCATTGGGTGGTACTAGGATCTTTTACTCCTCGACCTTTACTCTGGGACTCTGAATTCTTTTCTACTCGGGTTAAACGAATTTACTAACTATCACTAGGATCCCGCGACCCCATTCACCCCAAAGTTAGATAAAGCCATAGTATTCTTTGGAATAGTATTTTGGACGATTTCCACACTGTCATTGACTCCCTTAAAACATCTTTGTTTTCAGATGGAACCCACGAGGCAGGTCGTCCGCCACACGACGGCCATTGGTGCCTCGGGATCACCTGCCGTGCTAGCTGAGATGATGACCTATCTGGGTTATCGCTGGCACCCTGAGTACACCGTCTTTGAGGAGTACCAGGACTTTAACCAGGAGCAGTACCGAGCCATCGTCCACCTCTACTCTCGGGAGTATGACTCCACTACTGTGCTACACACCGCACATGGTGTTGGGGTGACTATCGATATGGCAGTCCACGATGCTGCTCATGCTGCTCTAACACGTCTTCATGGAGAGTATCAGGCATTGGACACTTCCCCTTTCAGGCACATCCCTATCGCATCTGACGTTGGTGCGGAGGGATACTACACTGCCGCCTACTCCACCGTCACCCGAGAGCCCTTCCACCATCAGCGCCTGGTACTGCATGCTGATGGGCTGGACCGAGCTAACAGAGCTCTTCGCCACGAGTTGTACACCACTCGTCAGCACCTTTACAGGGCTCTGACGCTGTTGCACCCCTTTTTCCGGTCTGGACAGCTGCCGCGTTCTGCAATCTACCCAGCCAGGACCGTGATGCCCCACGGTGTCGGATGGCCAGAGGTGGGAGGCTACTCTCCCGCACTTGGTCCTCTTCTGCCACCTGAGCGTCGGGTTCTACACCAGAGTATCCGCGGCCCCCAGGCCACTGACGTGGAGGACTATCCGTTGCCTCACTACCAGCTGTCAGGTTACAGCTACCTTCGCAGTACCTCTTGGGACTGATGTAGTCTTGCTCATTAGTATTAGATGCATTCGCGAGCCTGCGTGCCGCCTATAATGACTTAGTCTATGTACTGAACTCTGTGTACTGAGCTCTATGTCCGACCCCTTTTGTAAGTTATGCCGACTATCTATGTGGTATCTGTCGTGCTCCTTTCATTATGCATGTTTCATCATGAATGACTCTTGTCTATGCAAATTTCTCAATACTGAACTACCCCTGTTATATATTAACAGGATGGTTAGACCAGCTGGTCGTGGTCATGGTGGCAACTTCCCACCACCGCCTGAGTACATGGCTGGTATGATCCAACAGCTTGAGATGAATCGCCAGTTCATGGAGAACATGATGGCTCAGTTTCCTCGCCCCAATATGAACCAGCAACCAAACACAACCACTCTGCAGGATTTCATACGCCTCAACCCAAGTGTGTACCGCAGCTTAACCCAGCCGCTGGATGCTGATGACTGGCTCCGTGACATCACCTATGAGATGGAGTCTGCTGATGTAGCCCCTGCCAGCTATGTCACTTTTGCTTCCTTCTTTCTAAAGGGACCCGCAGCGCAATGGTGGGACAGCCACAGGCGTACTCTGCCAGTTGGGACAATCATCTCCTGGCCAGACTTTCAGGCTGCCTTCCGTGCCCACTTCATTCCTCAGGGAATCATGGACAGGAAGAAGCGTGAGTTCTGCAACCTCACACAGGGAAACAAAACTGTGGAAGCTTATCAGCGGGAGTTTCTGGACTTATCCCGCTATGCTGAAGAAGACATTGCAACTAATGCTCACAGACAGGAGAACTTCCGTGAAGGCCTTCAAGCTAACATCAAGCTCGCACTTCTAGTGCATGACTTTGCCGATTTTGCCACCTTGGTGAACAAGGCCATCAATGTCGAGACTGGTCTGCAGGAACACCAAAGCTCTCAAAGGCGCAACCGTGACACGGGCTCATCTTCGGGCCCGCCCTCGCAGAAGCGTAAGATATGGATCCCGAACAGCATGTACCGTCCAAATGCACCTGCCCCAAGGCAGTCTTATGCTGCACCTCGTCTACCTACTGCTCCAACTAGGCAGCCAAGACTTCCAGCTCCACCACCCGGAGCACCTGTTCCCACTCCCAGTAATGGTCTGTGCTACAAGTGTGGTCAACTAGGTCACCTTGCCAGGAACTGCTATCAGAATCAGAAACAGAATCAACTGGCCCTCCCAGCAGCTGGCCGTGGAAACAACCCGCCCCGCAACAATCATGCCAAGTATTATGGTCGTGTTCATGCCAACCACGTTGATTTGAACGAAGCCCAAGACCAGCCTGCTACTGTGATGGGTACACTCCTCGTAAATTCAGTACCAGCATCCGTTTTATTTGATACAGGTGCATCGCATTCATTCATGTCAGAAGATTTTGCATACAAGCACGATGTTAGATGTGGGCAGATGAACACTTCGGTAGTGGTAAAAAAACCCGCGGGACAATGTCAGACCTCCATGGTTGGCATCGACGTCCCTGTGGAAATCGAAGGGTTGGAATTTCGCGCCTCGCCCATTATCCTGAAGTCGTCTAACATTGACCTCATTCTGGGAATGGATTGGTTAAAGGAGCATACTGCTTCTATCGTTTGCGCCACTAAGACCGTCCATCTGCTACACCCTTCTGATGAAATAATTAGCTACGATGCTCATCTGGTTCAGAATGCCGAGGCCAGGCTTTATGCCTTAAACGCATTGAACGCTGCACCACTCAAGGGCATTGAAAACATTCCCGTCGTGCGTGAATTCCTAGACGTCTTTCCTGAAGAACTCCCAGGGATTCCCCCTGCTAGAGCTATCGAATTCGTCATCGACTTGAAACCAGGCACCACTCCTATAGCCAAGCGACCCTACAAGATGCCGCCGCATGAACTCCTTGAGCTTAAGGAGGAAATCGATAAGTCTCTTCACAGTGGTTTCATTCGCCCAAGTTGCTCTCCTTGGGGAGCGCCTTCTCTCTTTGTCAAGAAGAAAGATGGGACAAACCGATTAGTCCAAGACTACCGTCCTATAAACCAAGCTACCATTCAGAATAAGTATCCTCTTCCTCGGATCAATGATCTGTATGATCAACTGGCTGGTTCGTCAGTGTTCTCCAAACTCGACTTGAGGTTGGGTTACCACCAGATCCGTGTTCATGAAGAGGATATCCCAAAGACTGCCTTTGTGACTCGATATGGTTCATACGAGTACACCGTCATGTCTTTCGGCTTAACCAATGCTCCAGCCACCTTCTCTCGCCTGATGAACTATATATTCATGGATTACCTCGACAAGTTCGTCGTGGTTTATCTAGATGACATTCTGGTATTTTCCAAGAACGAAGAGGAACATGCTGAACATCTTCGCCTTGTGCTGGAAAAGCTACGAGAGCATCAACTATACGCCAAGTTCTCCAAATGTGAATTCTGGCTTCCCGAAGTAACCTATCTCGGGCATGTCATCTCTAAGGATGGTATTGCCGTCAACCCTGAACGAGTCCAGGCTATTCTTGATTGGACTCCTCCGAAGAACGTTAAGCAAGTCAGAAGTTTTCTCGGTCTCACCAGCTATTGTCGTCGATTCGTCGAGAACTTCTCCAGGATCGCCAGGCCCCTGACTAACCTATTGCATAAGGGCGTCAAGTTCCACTGGACAGACAAATGTCAGGAAAGCTTCCAGGCACTCAAAGACAAGTTGACTTCTGCCCCAGTACTAGCTCCACCTGATACTAAGAAGGACTTCGTCATTTACTGCGACGCTTCCCGTCAAGGATTAGGCTGTGTCCTAATGCAAGAGCGCAAAGTGATTGCCTATGCCTCTCGACAATTGCGCCCTCACAAAGAGAACTACCCAGTTCACGACCTCGAGCTTGCTGCTGTTATCCATTCACTGAAACAGTGGCGACATTACCTTCTCGGTAATCGTTGCGAGATCTTCACCGACCATCAAAGTCTGAAGTATCTGTTTTACTCAGCCAGACCTGAACCTCCGTCAGCAGAGATGGATGGAGATTGTTGTAGACTTTGACTTGGGTATTTCCTATACACCAGGCAAGGCTAATGTAATGGCTGATGCCTTGAGCCGCAAGTCTTACTGCAACCACCTCCAGGTTCACAAAGTTCAGCCCTCACTTGTTGAGGAATTCAGGAAGCTGAACCTCCATATTGTTCCTCCTGGTGCTCTCACTCCCCCTCCTCCTGAGAGCCGCAAGATGAATCTCCGTGTTGTTTCCCAGGGTTCCCTCTATACCCTGGCTGTCGAACCCGATCTCGTGAGCTCCATCAACACATTACAGGGATATGACTCTGAAGTCCACAAGATTAAGCGCAACCTCAAAGAAGGAAAACCATCATTCTTCACTATTGCTGATGATGGCGCCTTGTACTTCAAAGGCCGCCTAGTGGTGCCGTGTAAGAAGGAAAACCTGAATATGACTCAGGAGGTTATGAAAGAAGCTCATGATACGCCTCTATGTATCCATCCTGGTAGTACAAAGATGTACCAAGACATCCGCCAGAGATTCTGGTGGTCTAACATGAAGCAAGACATTGCTCGTTATGTTGCTGAATGTGACGTTTGCCGTCGTATCAAAGCAGAACATCAAAGGCCTGCTGGAACTCTGCAACCTATATCTATTCCTGAATGGAAATGGGACCATGTCGAGATGGACTTCGTTACTGGATTTCCCAAATCGCAAAAGGGTAATGATGCTATTCTTGTCGTCATTGACCGACTTTCTAAGGTTGCACATTTTCTGGCGGTCAAAGAAACGATCACTGCTAGTCAGCTTGCAACTCTCTACATGTCCAGAATTGTTTCGCTTCACGGTATTCCACTGGTTATCAGTTCAGACCGTGGCAGTTTATTCACTTCAAGATTCTGGGCAAGTTTCCAAGAAGCTATGGGCACTCATCTGTCTTTCAGCACTGCTTTTCATCCTCAGTCACAAGGGCAAGTTGAACGCGTCAACCAAGTTCTCGAAGACATGCTTCGAGCTTGTGTTATTTCCTTCGGCAAGAAATGGGAGGAATCTCTCCCGTATGCTGAGTTCTCTTATAATAATAGCTATCAAGCTAGTCTGAAGATGGCCCCCTTCGAAGTGTTATATGGACGAAAGTGCCGAACTCCTCTGAACTGGTCAGAAACTGGGGAACGTCCACTCTTCGGTCTGGATATTATCCAACATGCCGAAGAACAAGTCCGCATTATTCGCGAGAATCTCAAGACTGCTCAGTCACGTCAAAAGAGTAATTATGACCGTCATCATAAAGACATGGTCTATCAACCTGGCGAAAAGGCCTATCTTCGCGTTACACCAATGAAGGGTGCTCACCACTTCGGGATCAAGGGCAAGCTAGCTCCTCGCTATATTGGCCCATTCACTATTCTGGAAAGGCGTGGAAAAGTGGCATATCAACTGGAGCTTCCGTCGAACCTTTCTCAGGTTCATGATGTGTTCCACGTGTCGCAGCTCCGTCGCTGCTTCAAGGACCCAATCCAAGCAGTGGATCATGAAGTGCTCGAATTGCAACAGGACCTCTCCTATAAAGAGCATCCGGTCCGCATTCTCGACCAAGCTAAACGCCGCACACGCCAGAAGGCGATCAAGTTCCTCAAAGTTCAGTGGTCGCACCATTCTGAAGATGAAGCCACTTGGGAACAAGAGGATCGCCTGCGTGATGACTACCCCGCACTGTTTCCTTCTACCTCCTAAATCTCGGGACGAGATTTCTTGTAGTGGAGGAGATTTGTAACGCCCGGATAATTAGGCTACAGTAAAACTCTTCTAATGATGCCATGTCATCAGTGTTACTGTTGCTAACCAAGTGGTAGTTCAAGATCATTGCTAATTCAAAATATGAATTAGTGACAAACACCCTAAGTTTTCAAAAGTCAAAGCGAAAATGTTCGGGGTTTGCCAAATATTGCACTGGTAATTATGGTGAAGCAAACACCATTTTATAAAATGCCTAAATGCCCTAAAACTAAATAAAACAGAAAGGGAAAATAAATAAAAGAAAGAAATTACAAAAAAAACAAAAAAAAGGGGGGAAGCCCCCTGGACCAGGCAGCCCAACCCACCCGCACGGCCACCGCCCAACCCCCCTGGCCCACAGCCAGCCTGGCCGGCCCAGCCGGCCCAGCTCCCGCACCGCGTCCCCTTCCCCTGTTCCCCCGACCCGGGTCGGAACAGGGCACGTCCCAGCCGAACCCCCCCTCACCGGCGACGAGACGAGGGGATAAGGTCGCCACGCCGCGCCCCCTCGGTTTCCCCTCCCCACTCGCCCCCACACTCGCCTCGGCTCCTGCGCCTCTCCCTCTCCCCTCCAAATCCATCTCCCCCTCATTCCCCATTGCAACCGAGCGCCGCCCTGGCCTCGCCGCCGTAGTACTCGCGGCCGCCGCAACCTCCAAGCCCTTCCGACGCGTCCGCTCGCTCCGCCTCCCTCGGCTACGTCTCCACGTCAAGACGCAGGACGCAGGACGCCCACGAACGCTGCCCCGGCCTCGTCTTCTTCCTCGACGGCCGCCGGCGATCCCCTTCTTCCCCGACGATGTTCTGCAGCTCCTAAACCATCACGGGCCTACGTGTGAGCCGCGCGGTGAGCTTCTCCGTCTCCTGTTCCCCGTCATTAGCCTCTTCGCGCGTTGTAGCTCCCTGGTCGCCGTTGCCATGAGCCTGTCGCCGCGGATCGCCTCGCCGCCGTGGCCATGGCCCCTATCGCGCTCACCTGGGCACGGCATCGAGCTCCTCATGCTCCCATGAGCCCAACGAGCTCGAGCCCGTGCCTTCCCGTGCCCTCTAGCCTCGTTTCCGACCGCGGCCGAAAACCGGCATCCGCTTGGCCTCTCGCCGTCGTCATCCTAGCCCGTTACGGGCCGCGCCGCCACCATAGATGGACGCGGCGTCGAACGCCCGACTCAACGCGCACGCGCACACCCCCTCTCGTGCCTCTTAGCGCCATCCCTGATGAGCGCCCGAACGCAACGCCGCAGACCTCGTCGCCGGTGACGTTTCCGGCCAGGTCCAGCGATGCCACCACCACCACTCGACGCGCGGTCGAGTGACCGTTCGAACGCACCCACGCGCGCCCGAAACCGAGCCCCGTAGCACGGTTCCGGCCAACTCCGACGAGGGGCCGACATTGTTTTGGTCGTCGGAGTTAGCTCCGGCGCGTCTCCGGCGGGTGCCGACCTGGCACCCACGTGGCACCACCTGGGCCACTGACTGGTGGGCCCAGGGCCCCCCTGTTGACCTGTTGACTGGGTCAACGTGCTGACTGGGCAGCCCAGTGGCACTGACATGCGGGCCCCATGCCATAAATAAAAATAAAAACAAATAGATAAACTGCTAATTAATTAAATTAGTTAATTAAAACATTAATCTCTCACTGACTGCTAGGACCCACACACTAATTAACCCATTTAGTTAGTTTTAGAATTCTGTTAATGTCCCTGACAATGACATGTGGGTCCCACTGGACCCACCTGTCTGGTTTGACTGGTCAACTGACCAGTTGACCTGTTGACATCACTCTGATGTCATGCTGACGTCATCATTCACTGTTTTGGATAATGTTGGAATTAAATAACTAATTAAAATCAGAAAATGATTTAAATCTTTAGAAAGTCATATCTTTTAATCTGTAACTCGGATGAAAATACTTTCTACATGAAAGTTGCTCAGAACGATGAGACGATTCTGGATACGCAGTCCGTTCATCCGCCACACACCCCTAACCTATCGAACTCGCAACTTTCCCCCTCCGGCTCCTCTGCCCGAAAACGCGAAACACCGGGAATACTTTCCCGGATGTTTCCCCCCTTCGTCGTTATCACCTACTACCGCGATTGGGCACACCTAGCATCATTACTTGTCATGTCATGCATCGATATGCATTTGTTTGCATTGTATTCATTGTTTCTTCCCCCTCTTCTCTCCGGTAGACTACGAGACCGACGCTGCTGCTGCCCAGTTCGACTACGGAGTTGACGACCCCTCCTTCTTGCCAGAGCAACCAGGCAAGCCCCCCCCTTGATCACCAGATGTCGCCTATTCTCCTCTATACTACTTGCATTAGAGTAGTGTAGCATGTTACTGATTTCCGTTGATCCTATTCTGATGCATAGCCTGACATTGTTGCTACATCTGTTGATACCTTACCTGCAATCCTAAATGCTTAGTATAGGATGCTAGTTTATCATTGGCCCTACATTCTTGTCAGTCTGCCTTGCTATACTATCGGGCCGTGATCACTTGGGAGGTGATCACGGGTATATACTATACGTACATACATACCATTCAGATGGTGACTAAAGTCGGGTCAGCTCGAAGAGTACCCGCGAGTGATTCACGGATTGGGGGCTGAAAGGACCTTTGTCCCGACGGCCCTCTGTGTGGATCTTTGTGGCGGAGCGACAGGGCAGGTTGAGACCGCCTAGGAGACAGGTGGGCCTGGCCCTGTTCGGCGTTCGCGGATATTTAACACGCTTAACGAGATCTTGGTATTTGATCTGAGTTGGCTACGAGCCTATACGCACTAACCATCTACGCGGGAGTAGTTATGGGTATCCCGACGTCGTGGTATCAGCCGAAGCACTTCGTGACGTCAGCGACTGAGCGGCGCGCGCCGGGTTGGACTGCGTTAACGCAACTTCCTTTGTAATGGAGGTTGCTAGGTCTGCTCACCGGCCGCGTACGCAACGTGCAGGTGTGCTCAGGGCGATGGGCCCAGACCCCTGCGTGCTTAGGTTTAGACCGGCGTGCTGGCCTCTCCGTTGAGCCTAGGTGGGGTTGCGACGTGTTGATCTTCCGCGGCCGGGCATGACCCAGGAAAGTGTGTCCGGCCAAATGGGATCGAGCGTGCTGGGTAAGTTGGTGCACCCCTGCAGGGAAGTTAATCTATTCGAATAGCCGTGATCTTCGGTAACAGGACGACTTGGAGTTGTACCTTGACCTTATGACAACTAGAACCGGATACTTAATAAAACACACCCTTCCAAGTTCCACAGACAACCCGGTGATCGCTTTTCTACAGGGCGACGAGGAGAGGATCGCCGGGTAGGTTTATGCTATGCGATGCTGCTTGGAGATGCTACTTGGAGATGATACTTGGAGATGATACTTGGAGATGCTACTTGGAGATGCTACTTGAAGATGCTACTTGGAGGACTTCAATCTACTCTCTTCTATATGCTGCAAGACGGAGGCTGCCAGAAGCGTAGTCTTCGACAGGATTAGCTATCCCCCTCTTATTCTGGCATTCTGCAGTTCAGTCCACCGATATGGCCTCGTTACACATATACCCATGCATATGTAGTGTAGTTCCTTGCTTGCGAGTACTTTGGATGAGTACTCACGGTTGCTTTCTCCCCCCCTTTTTTCCCCTTTCCTTTCTTTCTGGTTGTCGCAACCAGATGCTGGAGTCCAGGAGTCAGACGCCACCATCGACGACGACCCCTACTACACCGGAGGTGCCTACTACTACGTGCTGCCCGCTGACGACGACCAGGAGTAGTTTGGAGGATCCCAGGCAGGAGGCCTGCGCCTCTTTCGATCTGTATCCCAGTTTGTGCTAGCCTTCTTAAGGCAAACTTGTTTAACTTATGTCTGTACTCAGATATTGTTGCTTCCGCTGACTCGTCTATGATCGAGCACTTGTATTCGAGCCCTCGAGGCCCCTGGCTTGTATTATGATGCTTGTATGACTTATTTATGTTTTTAGAGTTGTGTTGTGATATCTTCCCGTGAGTCCCTGATCTTGATCGTACACGTTTGCGTGCATGATTAGTGTACAATTGAATCGGGGGCGTCACAGTTCCTCCAGTATTCGAGAGTTGCATAATCTCATAGTCAAAGGAATATGTATAAGTCATGAAGAAAGCAATAGCAATAAAACTTAACAATCATTATGCTAAGCTAACGGATGGGTCTTGTCCATCACATAATTCTCCTAATGATGTGATCCCGTTCATCAAATGACAACACATGTCTATGGTCAGGAAACTTAACCATCTTTGATTAACGAGCTAGTCAAGTAGAGGCATACTAGGGACACTTTATTTTGTCTATGTATTCACACATGTATCAAGTTTCCAGTTAATAAAATTCTAGCATGAATAATAAACATTTATCATGATATAAGAAACTTAACCATCTTTGATTAATGAGCTAATCAAGTAGAGGCATACTAGGGACACTTTATTTTGTCTATGTATTCACACATGTAACAAGTTTCCGGTTAATACAATTCTAGCATGAATAATAAACATTTATCATGATATAAGGAAATATAAATAAAAACTTTATTATTGCCTCTAGGGTATATTTCCTTCACGAACGCTATAAATTCACATCCTCCAAGAAAATAATCAGACAGAAAGTTTCATTGCATGTTATGATATGGACCCGCCGCCACCTCTTGTTCTTTGTCAAGAGCCCTGATCTAGAGTCCGTTCGTTGCTCGGGAGAGAGGAATTTGTTGCCCTCGTCATCGCCAACCCTTCTACATCAACAATTTCATGATGCTCGCATCCTTGTGTGAGTAATCTTCTTGTAGGCATACTGGAGGTTGATGGGATTTGGATGGAATTTCATATGTAACCATGTCAAATTTGTTAAGGCTTGATCCCTATTATTCACTATGTTCTGGGGTTGATGTTGATATGACATTGCTATTCTTATTGCTTGTCACTAGGGCCCGAGTGCCATGATTTCAAATCTGAACATATTATGTTTTCATGTATATATTTGTGTTCTTGATCATATCTGCAATTTGTATGCATATGTTATTGTTCTGAACCATATACCCCAAGGTGACAATAATTGGGATACTCCATGGGGATGACTCTAACTTGAGGAGTTCATGTATTCACTATGTGTTAATGTTGTGTTATGGTTTTCTATTAAAAGGAGCGCCTTAGTTACCCTTAGTTTCTACTAGGACCCCGCTGTCACGGGAGGGTAGGACAAAAGATGCCATGAAGGAACTAGATACTCTCATGGTCCAAGGAATTATGCAAACATTTAACTTTCTTTGTGTTATATGACATTAACTTGTGATGATGGATTAAGACATTAACTTTCTCTATGCTAATTTTGAGAAAAAAATTATATATGCAAGCAGTAGATCTTAAATAGTTGATACATGATTAATGTTTAGCCGTGACATGATGGAACTCTTGTGAAGCATTTGCAACACTCTATGAAACAATCTCCTGAATATTCACGAAAGCTGGGTATTCTTAATCCGGTGTTACATGCACGTTACATGAGTTCTCTTTTTAGAATAAAAAGTGATACATGCACGGTACATGAGTTTTATTTTTAGAATAAAAAGTGGTATAACACTTGTTTGTTTACATGACAGGTACATGAGTTCTCTTTACATAGCAATACAATAACACTGCAAACGGAGTTGCATAAGTGGTACATTGTGGATAAGCGGTTACACAATGAAAATTGGGGTATAAAATCCGGTCATAGAGTCATAGTAGCTCCTCAAGTGAGATGAGAGGGGAAGTTTTTTTTGGTTGATCGCTCAGAAACTGGGTAAACTGTTGGACTTAGTGCGGCAGGGGGAGATGGCCAATCTTCTTGTTCCACAGCCTCGGTCTCGGCGCGGCATAGGCATCAGTTGTTTCGGCCGCTGGTGTCTCTGGCTGGGAAGTCTTCGGCGCAGCATAACTGTCGGTTGTGCTGGCTGCCTCCGTCTCCGGCTTGGTAGTCTTTGGCGCAGCATAGGTGTCGGTTGTGCTAGCTATCAATGTCTCTGGCTGAGCATTCTTTGACACGGTGTAGCTATTAGATGTTGCAGCCACCGACGTCTCCGGTTGGGCCTTCTGTGGCGCGGCATAGCTATCGGTGGTGTCGGCTACTGGTACCTTTGGCTCCTCCTTCTTTGGTTCCTCCTTCTTCAGCTCCTCCTTTGCCGCGGTGTAGGTGTCAGGTAAGCTGGCCGCGATCTCCTCCTTCTTGGGCTCCTCCTTTGGCTCCTCCTTCTTTGGCTCAGTGTAGGTGTCAGGTGAGTTGGTCGCTATCTCCTCCTTCGGCTCTTCCTTCTTTGGCTCCTCCTTATTTGGCTCCTCCGTTGGCTTGGTGTAGGTGTCAGGTGTGATGGGCATGACCTCCACCTTCTTTAGCTTATCCTTCTTGGACTCCTCTTTCTTTGATTCCACCTTTGGTGCAGCGTAGGTATCGGGCGTGGCAGCTTCTGGCTTCTTCATTTCTTCCTTCGGTGCGACGTAAGCATCAGTTGTGGCCGGCGCCAACGACTTGGTCTTGTCATTCTTCTTAGGCTCTTCCTTCTTTGGCATCTCCGGTTTCTTCTCGACCCCAACCTTCTTGGGGGAATCTACTTTTGCTTTTTGTTTCTTCTCCGCACCAGTGTATCCAGAGGCGTCCTTCTTGCCTTTGGACTTCTTCTCGGCACCATGGTCGTTTTTCCCTTTCGGTTTCTTCTCGGTGGTGGAAGGCTGGGAGAGCTCGCTCTTTTTTTTGGATTTCTTCTTGGAGGCAATCTCGGATTTCTTCTCCCCGGCGGCCTTGGTGGCACCTTCGGGTTTCTTCTCCATGCCGGCATATCCAGAGGAGCTTACCGAATTCTTCTCTGCAGCAACATTATCGGGGCCGACATCAGGTTTCTTCTTAGCACCGGCGTAGTCGGCGACGACTTCGGGTTTCTTCTCTGCGCTAGCGGAGACATCAGAGACGGCTTCAGGTTTCTTCTCAGGGACAGCAGAGGCGTCAGTGGCGGCCTCAAGTTCCTTCTCAGCGCTGGCGGAGACGTCAGAGGCGGCTTCGGGTTCCTTCTCGGCACTGGCGGAGACGGCTTCGGGTTTCTTCTCAGCATTGGCAGAGACGTAGGAGTCGGCCTCAGGTTTCTTCTCAGCGGTGGCGGAGACATCGGAGGCGGCTTCAGGTTTCTTCTCGGCACTGGCGGAGTCGGCTTCGGATTTCTTTTCAACGCTAGCGGAGACGTAGGAGTCAGCCTCTGGTTTCTTCTTTGCGTTGGCAGAGATGTCGGAGGCAGCCTCGTGCTTCTTTTCAGCGCTGGCGGAGACGTTAGAGGCGGCTTCAGGTTTCTTCTTGGTGCTGGCAGAGATGTAGGAGTCGGCCTCGGGTTTCTTCTCAGCGCTGGTAGAGACATCAGAGGCAGCTTCGGGTTTATTCTCGGCGCTGGCTGCGACGGCTTCTGGTTTCTTCTCAGCGCTGGCGGGGACATAGGAGTCGGCCTCGGGTTTTGTCTCAGCGCTGGTGGAGACATCCGAGGCGGCATCAGATTTCTTCACTCCACCATCATAGTCAAGATCGTCGGCGATAGCGAGGGGGCTGGTGGAGGCAACCGTGAGGGAGAGAAGAAGCGCTAGAGCGAGCTGGGCTCTCATGGCAATCAACGGGACAGTGGTGGTGTGGCAGTGGAATGAAATGCCAGCAAGAGGTTGGAAGGTATTTGAATGGCGAGCGAGGGAGGGAACGAGAGGTGGCGCCGGTCTTGCATTTTCCCTGGAACAGTAGCCACTAATCTCCAACTAATTGATCCTGTAAAATTACGAGCCTGCCGTGAAGAAAGGAGCCGAAAGAGAAGGCGGGAGCTTTACAATCTCCGGTTTTGCTAAATAATAAGGATCCTTTTTTAACATCTTTTCTAGGAGAACAATGTGCTATTTTCCAAAATACTCCCTCCGTTTTTAAATACTTGTTTTTCTAGTCATTTTAACAAATGACTACGTACGGAGCAAAATGAGTGAATCTACACTTTAAAATATGTCTACATACATCCGTATCTAGTAGTCATCCGTATCTAGTAGTCATTTAAAATGTCTAGAAAGACAAATATTTAAGAACGGAGAGAGTAGGCAGCATGCATGCAATTTTCTTTTTCTTTTTTTGAGAGACGCAGTTTTCTCAATAACATGTGGGCCCAGACGCGAGCTGTCGACCATAACAAACGGAGGGGCCGAACAATGTGTTACCACTAGACGCAAATCAGATTACTTGTTATCAAACAAGACACACCTCAAACCCTAAAAAAAAATCAAAACACCCCTCAAGAAAAAATCTGACAACTCAGACATGTTGCAAAAAATTGCTTTCATGCATCTAGCAAAATTACCATGCTATATAGCCATGGTTGCAGCAAGTTCATCGCAATGGAAGATGGGATATTGCTGACTACAGAAACTCTAGATCTTCCTTCTGCTGCTCCAGAACAACTGTGGCAAATGCCCGTCTATACGCCGCTGATCTCGCGTTCCTGACAAGAACACAGATCTCTTGACCCAGCATACTCTTTTCATTCCATTGCTCTTGTCGCAACGCCGCCAGAAGCCTTGCATCACAGAACGCAACCGCAGCACCATCCTTCCCAGTGCTGCCATAATTAAAGCAGATGCAGGCTGAGTGTTCATTAAACAGGACAGCATAACACTGACATGTGCCAGTTGACAAGGAGAGCAAGTGTTAACCTTCCATGTACGAAACCAGTCGTGACAAAGCCTATCGGCCATCTCAATGCTTTCCGTGTGGTGTCATCTTTGGGACCCAGACATGGAAAATAAGAACTGATATGGGACTGCGGGAGCTGGACTTTCCATTTTTCTAGACATTGTTCCTCATCCTCCTCTGATCTGTAGAAATCACGAAAATGGATGACTTTTCTTTTACAGATTCACTCATCGCTTCCTTCCTATAAAAGAAAGCGGTGGGGTACAGAACTAAATGTTTTCGATTAAAAGAAGAGTAGCAAACGGATTTTCTTGAAAACGAAACCACACTCTACTAAATAAAATAACTGTGAACTATCTAAAAGAAGGGCAGCATGAATGTTATGGCTTGCAGTATATGTGAACCAGAATTTTCTTGCCTGCACGTCTACACCTACTCAATATACTCTTATTGGAAGAATTTAATATAGCTCCAATGTCCAAACCTCCATCAGCAAATATAAAGCTTACAGATATGTACCTGGTTTTCCAAGCTGTAAGATCTGATAAAAATGGTGCACAAACTACAGCGCCATCTTCAAAGAAACCTTCCTTGAACACTCGAATCAGGACCCTTACAAGGTATAATCCATTTACAGGAGATGGCGTCTTAACAGTGCCACCAGAAGCCAATTTGGGCTCATCAATATCGATTTCCATCTCAGATGAAGAACTCAAAGACATCATATCAAGTTCTTTCACATAATGTCTCAACGTTTGAATGGTTCTTGGCACAAAGAGTTGGAATGAAGCAACGACAGTTGTCGGTGATGATCCAGAATCTCCACAGTTGGAATTTAATGAGAAACACTCAGGTAACACCGTATCAGAAGGCTTTAAGTCATCTACTTCAAGACATCTCACCGTGCCATCTTCTTTATTTAAACTAGCCATGATATGATGCCATGAAGGAGGTACAGGAACTCTTGGAGGTCTCTTGGCAGCAGGGCGGTACTCAGCTGCTTTATCAAAAACAGCAGCCTCTTTTGTCATAAATGATGAATATGCTTTGCTGTCTGGGTAATCATAAGGGAAGCATGGTATCTTTAACTGCAAAAAGGATGGCCAGTGTATTAATATTGAAGATATATCCAAATGAGCAATGGAAGCGGAATCAGCACTGCTCTCCTTAATGCAAAATACCGAATAGTAACAGATGCCATAGAAGTACAAAACTATATAAGGAAGCTAATTCAGCAAAGGCAATAACAATTATAAGAACCTCGTGTTACATATACAATACCTGTGATGCAATCCACCGTCTCTCTCTTAAGCCAATCGCGTGTGCACCATGAGATACTAGAAAGAGCCAAAAAGGCTTTACCCAGCTCAAAGGCACGATAATGGACCACCTGTACATTCATTGAATGTCAAACAGCAATTAGCTCAAAGAGAGAACATGAAGCAATAAGAAATCTTCAAATAAAGGGGGTAACATGCTGATGTAATATAAATAGCAAAACCCTATAATAAGAAGATTAACCAAACAGATAAAAAATGCTGGAATTACCCGAGGGTACCAACCTTTCTTTAGCATGTTTCAGAAGAATAACAGGGCAGGATCGACTGAAGCAACCATTCGCTTGAGTTGCTTGTCCTTGGTCATTTTCAGAATCCAGGCAGAAAAAATTTATACGTCTGTGGTGTTTTTCCATACAAAGGATCTCCTCTGCCACTGGGGGAATTATCTTACAGCCAGAATCCCACATTTCTCTACAGTCAGAAAGGAGCAAATCATGCCTTCCAGAGTGCATTTGCATTGATGAGAATATGTGTCTCTCCTCGGATGGTGCCTCCAGGTCTCCCCCCTCCAAGAGTTTGTTCTCCTGGTTCGTAACTGTTTCCGAAGGAGAATCTGTCCCCTGAGATGAAACCTCCCTGGGGTCATGAACTATCATGGACAGTATAGCACCAGGCTGAAGAATCTCAGCATGATCGATGACAGATGCTTCCAAAACATGAGGGCCAGTAGAGGAATACACAGAATGATCAGTTGGTTTAGACATATCACTTGTATCAAGTATCCTGTTGATCATACTTCAATAGCTCTCGTTAGAAAAATGTATGTTAGTATGCATAGACATAATTATTATGAATGCAAAAAAGAAAGGAAAAAGAAAGAATAACTTACTTACTAACTGGGTGCAATATACTCTTAAGAGATTGCATAGCCTTGCATCCCATGACTTCCAATCTTGCAATTTTCCCCTCTAGTGAACAACAGTTGACCAGAACACCAGAATCTTGCATCTGCAATGTGAGGCAACATATTTTTTTGGCAACAGTGAGGCAACATATTTTTTTGGCAATATGTGAGGCAACATATTGAATAGTGGCAAGAGAGTAAGGATGGTTCACTACACGGAAGAAATTTGTTTTTATAATTGCTATGGAGAAGTAAGCCCTGAGTTGCATAAGATAAATTAAGCAAACCAACAGCAGATAGGTTTGTTCTTTCAGATAATAAGAATAGATAATTTTTGAGTGTCAAGATACTCGTACTAAGCAGATGAATGTCCCTCAGTAGAATTTAAGAACTGTTCAATTACTAAGTTTATGTTTTAAAATCATGAAACAACGGAATTGGCTCTGCTAATGTTCTTTTAATGATGAAACAATAAAATTGACTTGTATCTCCTGGTTAAATAATAGCATGTGAACTCATGGTTATACTTGGACAGGGAGACTCGCATATAAATCATGAGATATGGCAAGAGTTATTCTACTGTTGTTTGTCTTAGACCCCAGTATTGACATGCATGCTATAAATGTTGGACATTCAACTCTTTAAATATAAAGAAAATGGACAGGTTTCCTTGAAGTCGACTGAATGTAGGTAAGATAAACAAAACAAAAAGGATAGACAAAGAGCACACAAAGAAAAGCGAGCATTCTGATTCTACAGAAATAGATGAAGCACCTGTTTGTCACATGCAATTCTTATTGCATCCAGCCCTTCATCCAGCATAGCAGGATGAATCCATATCCATAATTGGCGTTGTGATGAACTGCAGCTTCCTTGACTAAATCTAGTTTCAGAATTGGACAAATCTGCTTCTTTGGCCTCCAATTTGCTACTCCCTATTGAGAATGGCCGCCACATGTATGTCACTGGTCCAACAACATGAGAGTGGGGGCACCCAGCACGCCGAAGCTGGAAAG
Organism: Triticum aestivum; assembly: GCF_018294505.1. NCBI lineage: Eukaryota > Viridiplantae > Streptophyta > Magnoliopsida > Poales > Poaceae > Triticum > Triticum aestivum. The sequence goes on from NC_057803.1 coordinate 433,073,276, forward strand.
ACCAATCAAGACGCACTTGTCATTCCAAACACTATTCTACCTACACTGTCTGGTAAATATGCAAATACCGTAGCGTTCTCAATGCAAACACCTTGCATAACTTTATCTTGTAGGTGCTTTAAGTCAGGTGTTTTATCTGCAGGAGATGGACAAATAACCATTCCCAGAATGGATAATAGGGAGTCCTACAAAAGTTAGCCAGCAACAAGATTAGTTTGTTAAACTATTACAAATGTCAGTCGGTATTCGGTAATAAAGACAATCAAGATATAAAGCACAGGCTAGCAACAGAAGAAGGAACTTCCACCTCTGGACCGTCTAGTTGAATCGGAATGAAGTAGCTAGCATCATGAACAATTGTTCCAGTTTTCAACCGCTTGAGAACTGCCCGTGAACCCCTCCCGCTGCAAGATGGGATGCTGACCTTGTTACTCATTTAAATCCACATATACGATCTTAGTGTTCATAAAATATAATCAATTTGTGAAGTTAGTCCACTGGATGTAAGATTAATTTCAGGAACACTACTAACTTGTACAGCCTATCACATTCTACTCCACACAATAATGGAACTGGCACGTAATGATTTGCACACAAGCTTTGCCTTTTGCCACTTAGATGAGCTAGCAATTTACATCCTTTTGCTAACCAAAAACGCTGTTTCAGAAAAGAGAATTACAAAGGATCGAAACTGAGAAGCAAGCTACAGTGGAATGATGAGAATTGCCTTTCATTATGAATCAACACTACAATTTGACACTGCTTTGAGCACGCTGACCAAATAAATTAACACTTCAGCGTAGAAAACTGTATCTCATCTCCTCTCTCGGTTTGAGCAGAGGAACACAAATGGAAGGGCTCTTTTGGCACTCACCTCCCCTGGGAGCAAATGGGCAAGACGAAACCCCACCGTCTTGCCATGGTGAACCTCTTGGCATGCCATAGGTGAGTGCGCAGCCGCCGCGCGCCGTCGCCAGCGAATGAGAACCCCTCCGCAGGGTTGCCAGCTAGCTCTTGCCGGCGCCTCACCCTCCTCGACTGACGCGCCGAGGGGTTACCCTCCTCAGGAGCCTGGCCCGCCGCGGCACCTCTGCTTGCGCGGCCGCGCTTGGAGGGGAGGTGCCCCGTGGTGCGGCGGCGTGCGGAGCGGGGCTGCTGGAAGCGGCCGTCGACGCGAGCTGAGACGGCCGCGTGCAGGGATCGTAGCTCTCCGACGCGGTCAGACGCGAAGCGCCGAACTTCGAGCTGCCGCGGTGGCGGGGGCACCGCGCCGCCGCCAGCCATTACTGGAATGGAAGGGTTTGTGAGAGTTTAGGGCCTGTTCGGAACCTCTCCCGACTCCTCCAACTCTGTAAATTCTGCTTCTCGCTCCACCCAGCGCCAGCTTGGGCCAGCTGGGACCAGCCCAATTCAGCAACCTGTACAGAGGCGAGGGCAAACAGGCGTCAATGGCTCGGGCGTCAATGGCGATGGGGTCGCTGCTTCTGGCTGGCGGCGGGGTCTCGGGTGTACGGGCTCCAGCGGGGAAGAGGTTCGGATGGATGAATCTGCCGGCGGAGGACTGGTTCCGTCCGGCGATCGGGAGATCCGGGCGCGGCGGCGGGATGGGCGGTGCTGCGCCCTGCGGAGGGTCCGAGACTCGAGAGGGAGAGATGTCGAGGACACGAGCAGACCCGGCACGGCGCGGCCCACCTAGGCACGCCTAATACACGGGCCGTGCGGGCCGGCACTCGTGCCGCGCTCCCTGACTGAGACCCCAGAAGGAAACGGGACGACCCATTGGCACGTTGAGCCCAGCAGTAGTTTCTGGGCCTATTTCGACTGTTTGGGGGCCTAATGTATAAAAAAAATCTGAAAAATAAAATAAAAAAGTAAACGGGTCGTGCCGGCGCTCGTGCCTATCCTCGTGGCCCAGGCACAACCTAGGCGGGCCACATGCCAGCACATCCTGATTATAAACATGTGGGTAAAGGCCCACCACAGGCCCGACACACAGGCTACAGGGCCAGCACGCCAAGACCTACCATTTGACCGGGACCTCCTAATGGGCGCCTTCTGCGCCGGTTGAAGGTTCCAGCGCCCACGCGCCTGCACATATGGGCTGGCCCACCGCAAGGGACGCGATCGATTGTCCCGCGAAGAAAACACAAAAAAATAGCGTGTACGAGTAATAGAACTCGCGCCGTGCAGCCAGAACTAACTAAAATAATCAGCTAACCACCACACCACCTGAGCGCCAGTGATTAATAACAACGCGAAAACTTTAAGAATCATTGTGTCCGCGCTATTTATTAGACTTTTGAGTTATTTTGTTTTTTCAAAATTTTATTTTTTTTTTATGAAAAAGGGCTCATAAAATTTCGAAAATAGTTCACGAATATTTTTTTATGAACTTAAAAACAGTTCATCGAAGTTTTTTAAAAAGTTCATCAAGTTTGAAAAAAAGTTCATTGATTTTGAGAAAAGTTCACCAAATTTTAAAAATGTTCATTGAATTCGAAAAAAAAGATCATCAAATTTGAAAAATGTTCATAGAATTTGAAAAAAGTTCACAGATTTGGTAAAAAAGTTCATCAAATTTGAAAAAAAGTTCATTGTATTTGAAAAAAAAGTATATCAAATTTGAAAAAAAGTTCACCAAGTTTGAAAAAAAGTTCATTGATTTTGAGAAAAGTTCACCAAATTTTAAAAATGTTCATTGAATTCGAAAAAAAGTTCATCGAATTTAAAAAAAGTTCATAGAATTTCAAAAAAGTTCACAGAATTTGTAAAAAAAGTTCATCGTATTTGAAAAAAAGTTCATTGAATTTGAAAAAATGTTCATTGAATTTGAAAAAGTTCATCAAATTCGAAAAAAGTTCACGAATGTTAAAAAATGTATTTTTAGAAAAGTTTAGCAAAACAACTGTTCCAAAAACGAAAAATGAAATAAAATAAAAAACCCAAACAAAAGCATTCTAGGAAAAAAAAGAAAAAAAAGAAAAGGTATAACAAGGAAAAAGCTTTGAGTAAACAATTTCAGGAGGGTGGCTTGTTGATTGTCACAGCGAACACTGAGCCAAGAGATCGGTAGTTCGAGTCACGTTGCACACGTTCTTTTTTGCGTCTCTAAAAACAGGAAAAAAAAGTAACATGGGCCGGCCCAGGGCGGTGCATGGGGTGTGCGCCCTGTACGGTTAAGCCTATAACCGCCGCTACGGGCGCCGTTTAGGAAATGCCCATTTGACCACCTTTGAACACGAGTGGACTGTCTAATCGTTTTCTTTGATGGTGGCAATGCTTTTTCTCCACGAATGCTATATCTTGCTCTCTTTTTTGAGTTGATGCTATATATCACATACAACATGTATATAACATCGTCTCAAAGGCCCGCGTATATAAGGCCGGTCCATTAGTCAGGTCACACTGTCGCTAGCGGTCACTCCCTTGTTCGACGTAGTGGTGTGGTCTATTTTTCTTCTTTCATTTTTTTCTTTTTCTTCACCGGTTTTCTTCGGCTTTGGTTTTTTCATTATTTTTCTTGGTTTCTTTCATGGTTTTATAAAAAAGCATTCTCATTTTTTTCTTGGTTTTTCATTATTTTATTGACTTTTTGCTTTTTTGCTTTTTTGTTTCTTTACATTTCTTTTTCATTTTTATTGATTTTACTTGTTTTCTTTGTACATTTGAATATTTTATATAAACATTACATGTTTTTCAAATACATGCTTAATTTTTTGACAAATTATATTTTTATGTCTAATTTTACAGACACACTGTACATTTTCTTATACACAATGAAAATTATTTTTATATACACATTTAACATTTTACAAATACATGTTTAACATTTTTTACATTTATTTTTTATGTCTGTTTTTCATGAACATTGTATGTTTTCTGTATACACGAGAAACAAATGAAAACAAAAAATGTGAAAAAACGAGCACTTTGAGGCCTGTGAGCTCCCGTCGGCCCTGTCTAGCACTTGCTTCAGGCGAGGTAGCCATAGGCAAGACATAGGTGCGTTTGCATTTTTGGGTGGAGCTGGGTTTTCATAGCTTCTCTAATTTGCACTATGGCCCAGTTCAGATTTTTTACAACAAGGTGGAGACACTCACGGCGCCAAATTTCATTTAAGCATACACTCTGCAGGATGGTCCAAACGCGACACTACATGAGATACCCTTCGACGAAACTGTGTGCGATGTCATAATCGCAAACAGTGGTATAAAAAACCGTCAAAAAAGGTGCAAAACGTTTGCGATGATGGATGCATTAAACACGGTTCAAATTTTAGTTATGTGTGTGATGCAGGGCATACGGTTCAGTTCAATTAACTGTTTGGGATAAGGAGAAACAAAAGAAATGGGCAGCCACATGAAGGTGTGTGCGATATACAGCATACAGGTCACTAGTATGAACTGTGTGTGATTAGGCAACACAATGCAAACGGTTCAACTGAACAAGATGTATGTGATACGCGGCAACAGGTCCGTAATCAGAAATGTGTGTGAAGACCAATAATAACACAGACGATTGCTGCTAATAAGCCGTGTGATTTGCTCTGTCTACAGAAGAATAACATGTGTGTGTAACTGAAATAAACATCCAATTACATAAGTGACTATACAGATCATTCGCGCGCACCTCAATAAACAATTGCATGCACTCTAAAGTAGGAGAAACAATCATCTAGTCATCTACTTCTTGTGACGCTCCCGCCACTGCTATGTGATACGTCTCCGTCGTATCTACTTTTCCAAACACTTTTGCCCTTGTTTTGGACTCTAACTTGCATGATTTGAATGGAACTAACCCGGACTGACGCTGTTTTCAGCAGAATTGCCATGGTGTTATTTATGTGCAGAAACAAAAGTTCTCGGAATGACCTGAAACTTCACGGAGATTATTTTTAGAAATAATAAAAAATACTGGCAAAGAATCAAGGCCAGGGGGGCCATACCCTAGCCACGAGGGTGGGGGCGTGCCCCCTGCCTCGTGGGCCCCCTGGAGCTCCACCGACCTCAACTCCAACTCGATATATTCGTGTTCGGGGAGAAAAAAATAAAGGAGAAGGATTCATCGTGTTTTACGATACGAAGCCGCCGCCAAGCCCTAAACTCTCTCGGGAGGGCTGATCTGGAGTCCGTTCGGGGCTCCGGAGAGGGGAATCTGTCGCTGTCGTCATCATCAACCATCCTCCATCACCAATTTCATGATGCTCACCGCCGTGCATGAGTAATTCCATCGTAGGCTTGCTGGACGGTGATGGGCTGGATGAGATTTATCATGTAATCGAGTTAGTTTTGTTAGGGTTTGATCCCTAGTATCCACTATGTTCTGAGATTGATGTTGCTATGACTTTGCTATGCTTAATGCTTGTCACTAGGGCCCGAGTGCCATGATTTCATATCTGAACCTATTATGTTTTCATGAATATATGTGAGTTCTTGATCCTATCTTGCAAGTCTATAGTCACCTACTATGTGTTATGATCCGGCAACCCCGAAGTGACAATAATCGGGACCACTCCCGGTGATGACCATAGTTTGAGGAGTTTATGTATTCACCATGTGTTAATGCTTTGGTCCGGTACTATATTAAAAGGAGGCCTTAATATCCCTTAGTTTCCGCTAGGACCCCGCTGCCACGAGAGGGTACAACAAAAGATGTCATGCAAGTTTTTTTCCATAAGCATGTATGACTATATTCGAAATACATGCCTACATTACATTGATGAATTAGAGCTAGTTCTGTGTCACCCTCTGTTATGATCGTTAGATGATGAACCACATCCGGCATAATTCTCTATCATCGATCCATTGCCTACGATTTTCCATATATTGTTCTTCACTTATTTACTTTTTCGTTGCTACTGTTACAATCATTATAAAACACCAAAAATTTACTTTTGTTACCATTACCTTTTACTACCATTACCACTACTATCATATTACTTTACTACTAAATACTTTGCTGCAGATATTAAGTTTCCAGGTGTGGTTGAATTGATAACTCAGCTGCTAATACTTGAGAATATTCTTTGGCTCCCCTTGTGTCGAATCAATAAATTTGGGTTGAATACTGATACGTCTCCAACGTATCTATAATTTTTGATTGCTCCATGCTATATTATCTACTGTTCTGGACATTATTGGGCTTTATTATCCACTTTTATATTATTTTTGGGACTGACCTATTAACCGGAGGCCCAGCCCAGAATTGCTATTTTTTGCCTGTTTTAGGGTTTCGGATAAAAGGATCAAACGGACTCCAAACGGAATGAAACCTTCGGGAACGTGATTTTCTCAATGAACAAGACCCGGGAGACTTGCACCCTACGTCAAGAAATAAAAGAGGAGGCCACGAGGTAGGGGGGCGCGCCTACCCCCCCCCCCCAGGCGTGCCCTCCACCCTCGTGGGCCCCTTGTTGCTCCACCGACGTACTCCTTCCCCCCATATATACCTACGTACCCCCAAACGATCAAATACGGAGCAAAAACCCTAATTCCACCGCCGTAACTTTCTGTATCCACGAGATCCCATCTTGGGGCCTGTTCCGGAGCTCCGCTGGAGGGCGCATCGATCACGGAGGGCTTCTACATCAACACCATAGCCCCTCCGATGAAGTGTGAGTAGTTTACCTCAGACCTACGGGTCCATAGTTAGTAGCTAGATGGCTTCTTCTCTCTTTTTGGATCTCAATACAATGTTCTCCCCCTCTCTTGTGGAGAACCATTCGATGTAATCTTCTTTTTGCGGTGTGTTTGTTGAGACCGATGAATTATGGGTTTATGATCAAGTCTATCTATGAACAATATTTGAATCTTCTCTGAATTCTTTTATGTATGATTGGTTATCTTTGCAAGTCTCTTCGAATTATCAGTTTGATTTGGCCTACTAGATTGATCTTTCTTGCAAAGGGAGAAGTGCTTAGCTTTGGGTTCAATCTTGCGGTGTCCTTTCCCAGTGGCAGTAGGGGCAGCAAGGCACGTATTGTATTGTTGCCATCGAGGATAACAAGATGGGGTTTTCTTCATATTGCATGAGTCTATCCCTCTACATCATGTCATCTTGCTTAAGGTGTTACTTTGTTTTTAACTTAATACTCTAGATGCATGCTGGATAGCGGTCGATGAGTGGAGTAATAGTAGTAGATGCAGGCAGGAGTCGGTCTACTTGTCTCGGACGTGATGCATATATACATGATCATACCTAGATATTCTCATAACTATGCTCAATTCTGTCAATCGCTCAATAGTAATTGTTCACCCTCCGTAGAATACTTATGCTCTCGAGAGAAGCCACTAGTGAAACCTATGGCCCCCGGTTCTATCTTTATCATATTGATCTCCTACTACTTAGTTATTTCCTTTGCTATTTACTTTGCCTTTATTTTACTTCGCATGTTTTATCATAAAAATACTAAAAATATTATCTTATCATATCTATCAGATCTCACTCTCGTAAGTGGCCTTATAGGGATTGACAACGCCTATTTGCGTTGGTTGCGAGGATTTATTTGTTTTGTGCAGGTACGAAGGACTCACGTGTAGCCTCCTACTGGATTGATACCTTGGTTCTCAAAAACTGAGGGAAATACTTACGCTACTTTGTTGCATCATCCCTTCCTCTTCGGGGAAAATCAACGCATGCTCAAGAGGTAGCAAGAAGGATTTCTGGCACCGTTGCCGGGGAGGTCTACGCAAAAGTCAACATACCAAGTACCCATCACATACCCTTATCTCCCGGATTACATTATTTGCCATTTGCCTCTCGTTTTCCTCTCCCCCACTTCACCCTTGCCATTTTATTCGCCCTCTCTCTCTCTCTATCCTCCCTCTCTTTCTCTATTTTCCTCTTTTTGCCCGCTCACTTTCTGTTTGCTTGTGTGTTAGTTTGCTTGCTTATCGTTATGGCTAGTCCCTTATCTTCTCAGTTATCTTCTGAGAATGAAATTCTAAATTTTAAGCAAAGGGAGGAAGAAAATCTGAAAGATGCTTGGTATAGAATTTGCAATGCTCAAAATAGATCTACTAGGAAGCAATCTACTTCTGTTCTTCTTCGCAATTTTTATGTAGGCATTACTCCTTGGCACCGTTATGTTCTTGATACTATTACCAGAGGGAATTTTTTGGGTAGCCATACTTTTGATTCTTATAATGTTATGTTAGATTTATTTGGCTCACCTCCTCTCTTGGTTAATGGAACTATATTAACTTTGGAGCATGTAATGCAAAGGCTTGAAATTATTGAAAATAAGGTTGCTACCGTAGAGTTAATTGAAAATTTGGATAAAAAGATCCACATCTGAATCTCTCAATATGGATCTAAAGTAGGAGTTACTTTGAAAGATATTAAAGAAAAGGAACCCATAGTTAATGAGAAAATAAATCACGATTCCGTTAGGATCGATAAACTTGAGGATATTATTACCAACTTGGGAACCGCTTTTTCTTCCGTAAAGAATATTCCAAGTCCTTCCAATAAAGTTGCCAAGCTTATGTACATTCCTTAAAATAAGGGTGAATCCTCTAGTAAGGATGCGGATCTCAAATTTATAAGTATTCATCCCAATCTTTTTGCTATCATTAAGGAACCATTTGTTACAAATGAATTTTTAGATCTTGTGCCTAAAAGTTTGATAATTAATAAAAATAAAGAAATTACTAAAGATGGTAGATGCCTAATTTAAGAGTTGCCGACCAAAAATGGCAATACCTAGATCTATTCTTGCTTGTTATGCCTAGCTAGGGGCGTTAAACGATAGCGCTTGTTGGGAGGCAACCCAATTTTATTTTTATTTCTTGTTTTTCGCTCCTGTTTAGTAATAAATAATTTATCTAGCCTCTGTTTTGGTTGTGTTTTTTGTTTTTAATTAGTGTTTATGCCAAGTAGAACCGTTGGGAAGATTTGGGGAAAGTCTTGTTGGACTTGCTGTAAAAAAACAGAAATTTTAGCGCTCACGAGAACTGCTGTCATTTTTATTTGGAAAGTGATATTTAGTTAATTCTTTTTGCAGATGAGTAATAGATAAATTCCTCGTCCAGCAATTTATTTTAGAATTTTTGGGGTTCCATATCTTGCGCTATCTACAGATCACTACAGACTGTTCTGTTTTTGACAGATTCTGTTTTTCGTGTGTTGTTTGCTTATTTTGATGAATCTATGGCTAGTAAAATAGTTTATAAACCATAAAGAAGTTGAAATACAGTAGGTATAACACCAATATAAATAAAGAATGAGTTCATTACAGTACCTTGAAGTGGTCTTTTATTTTCTTTCGCTAACGGAGCTCACGAGATTTTCTACTTTAAGTTTTGTGTTGTGAAGTTTTCAAGTTTTGGGTAAAGATTTGATGGATTATGGAACAAGGAGTGGCAAGAGCCTAAGCTTGGGGATGCCGATGGCACCCCCAAGATAATCTAAGGATACCTAAAATCCAAAGCTTGGGGATGCCCCGGAAGGCATCCCCTCTTTCGTCTACTTCTATCGGTAACTTTACTTGGAGCTATATTTTTATTCGCCACATGATATGTGTTTTGATTGGAGCGCCTTGTATTATTTGAGTATTTGCTTTTTAGTTTATCACAATCATCCTTGCTGTACACACCTTTTGAGAGAGCCATACATGATTTGGAATTTGTTAGAATACTCTATGTGCTTCGCTTATATCTTTTGAGTTATATAGTTTTGCTCTAGTACTTCACTTATACCTTTTAGAGCACGGTGGTGGATTTGTTTTATAGAAACTATTGATCTCTCATTCTTCACTTAGATTATTTTGAGAGTCTTAATAGCATGGTAATTTGCTTAAAATCCTAATATGCTAGGTATACAAAGTTAGTAAAATTTTCTTAAGAGTGTTCTGAATACTAAGAGAAGTTTGATGCTTGATGATTGTTTTGAGATATGGAGGTAATAATATCAAAGTCGTGCTAGTTGAGTAGTTGTGAAATTGAGAAATACTTGTGTTGAAGTTTGCAAGTCCCGTAGCATGCACGTATGGTAAACTTTATTCAACAAATTTGAAACATGAGGTGTTATTTGATTGTCTTCCTTATGAGTGGCGGTCGGAGACGAGCGATGGTCTTTTCCTACCAATCTATCCCCCTAGGAGCATGCGCATAGTACCGAGGTTTTTGATGACTTGTAGATTTTTGCAATAAGTATGTGAGTTCTTTATGACTAATGTTGAGTCCATGGATTATACGCACTCTCACCCTTCCATCCTTGCTAGCCTCTTCGGTACCGTGCATTGCCCTTTCTCACATTGAGAGTTGGCGCAAACTTCGCCGGTGCATCCAAACCCCGTGATATGATACGCTCTTTCACACATAAACCTCCTTATATCTTCCTCAAAACAGCCACCATACCTACCTATTATGGCATTTCCATAGCCATTCCGAGATATATTGCCATGCAACTTTCCATCATTCCGTTCATCATGACACATTCATTATTGTCATATTGCTTAGCATGATCATGTAGTTGACATAGTATTTGTGGCAAAACCATCGTTCATAATTCTTTCATACATGTCACTCTTGGTCCATTGCATATCCCGGTACACCGCCGGAGGCATTCATATAGAGTCATCTTTGTTCTAGTATCGAGTTGTAATCATTGAGTTGTAAATAAATAAAAGTGTGATGATCATCATTTTCTAGAGCATTGTCCCAAGTGAGGAATAAAAAAAGAGAAAGGCCATAAAAAGAGAAAGGCCATAAAAAAGAGAAAGGCCATAAAAAAGAGAAGGCCCAAAAAAAAAGAAAAATGAGAGAAAAAGAGAGAAGGGACAATGTTACTATCCTTTGCCACACTTGTGCTTCAAAGTAGCACCATAATCTTCATGATAGAGAGTCTCTTGTTTTGTCACTTTCATGTACTAGTGGGAATTTTTTCATTATAGAACTTGGCTTGTATATTCCAACAACGGGCCTCCTCAAGTGCCCTAGGTCTTTGTGAGCAAGCAAGTTGGATGCACACCCACTAGTTTCTTTTGTTGAGCATTCATACATTTATAGCTCTAGTGCATCCGTTGCATGGCAATCCCTACTCCTTGCATTAACATCAATCGGTGGGCATCTCCATAGCCCATTGATTAGCCTCGTTGATGTGAGACTTTCTCCTTTTTTGTCTTCTCCACATAACCCCCCTCATTATATTCTATTCCACCCATAGTGTTATGTCCATGGCTCGCGCTCATATATTGCGTGAAAGTTTATAGGTTTGAGATTACTAAAGTATGAAACAATTGCTTGGCTTGCCATCGGGGTTGTGCATGATGAGAGCATTCTTGTGTGACGAAAATGAAACATGACTAAACTATATGATTTTGTAGGGATGAACTTTCTTTGGCCACGCTATTTTGAGAAGACATAATTGCTTAGTTAGTATGCTTGAAGTATTATTATTTTTATGTCAATATGAACTTTTGTCTTGAATCTTTCGGATCTGAATATTCAAACCACAATTGAGAAGAATTACATTAAAATTATGCCAAGTAGCACTCCGCATCAAAAATTCTGTTTTTATCATTTACCTACTCGAGGACGAGCAGGAATTAAGCTTGGGGATGCTTGATACGTCTCTGACGTATCTATAATTTTTGATTGCTACATGCTATATTATCTACTGTTTTGGACATTATTGGGCTTTATTATCCACTTTTATATTGTTTTTGGGACTAACCTATTAACCGGAGGCCCAGCCCAGAATTGCTGTTTTTTTGCCTGTTTTAGGGTTTCGAAGAAAAGGAATATCAAACGGACTCCAAACGGAATGAAACCTTCGGGAACATGATTTTCTCAACGAACAAGACCCGGGAGACTTGGACCCTATGTCAAGAAAGAAAAGAGGAGGCCACGAGGTAGGGGGGGTGTGCCTACCCCCCCAGGCGCGCCCTCCACCCTCGTGGGCCCCATGTTGCTCCACTGACGTACTCCTTCCTCCTATATATACCTACGTACCCCAAACGATCAGATACGGAGCCAAAACCCTAATTCCATCGCCGTAACTTTCTGTATCCATGAGATACCATCTTGGGTCCTGTTCTGGAGCTCCGCCGGAGGTGGCATCAATCACGGAGGGCTTCTACATCAACACCATAGCCCCTCCGATGAAGTGTGAGTAGTTTACCTCAGACATACGGGTCCATAGTTAGTAGCTAGCTGGCTTCTTCTATCTTTTTGGATCTCAATACAATGTTCTCCCCCTCTCTTGTGGAGAACCATTCGATGTAATCTTCTTTTTGCGGCCTGTTTGTTGAGACCGATGAATTGTGGGTTTATGATCAAGTCTATCTATGAACAATATTTGAATCTTCTCTGAATTCTTTTATGTATGATTGGTTATCTTTGCAAGTCTCTTTGAATTATCAGTTTGGTTTGGCCTACTAGATTGATCTTTCTTGCAAAGGGAGAAGTGTTTAGCTTTGCGTTCAATCTTGCAGTGTCCTTTCCCAGTGACAGTAGGGGCAGCAAGGCACGTATTGTATTGTTGCCATCGAGGATAACAAGATGGGGTTTTCTTCATATTGCATGAGTCTATACCTCTACATCATGTCATCTTGCTTAAGGTGTTACTTTGTTTTTAACTTAATACTCTAGATGCATGCTGGATAGCGGTCGATGAGTGGAGTAATAGTAGTAGATGCAGGCAGGAGTCGGTCTACTTGTCTCGGACGTGATGCATATATACATGATCATACCTAGATATTCTCATAACTATGCTCAATTCTGTCAATTGCTCAACAGTAATTTGTTCACCCTCCGTAGAATACTTATGCTCTCGAGAGAAGCCACTAGTGAAACCTATGGCCCCCGGGTCTATCTTTATCATATTAATCTCCTACTACTTAGTTATTTCCTTTGCTATTTACTTTGCCTTTATTTTACTTTGCATCTTTTATCATAAAAATACCAAAAATATTATCTTATCATATCTATCAGATCTCACTCTCGTAAGTGGCCTTATAGGGATCGACAACCCCTATTTGCGTTGGTTGCAAGGATTTATTTGTTTTGTGCAGGTACGAGGGAGCTGCGCGTAGCCTCCTACTGGATTGATACCTTGGTTCTCAAAAACTAGGGGAAATACTTACGGTACTTTGCTGCATCATCCCTCCCTCTTCGGGGAAAACCAACGCAGTGCTCAAGAGGTAGCAAATACTCTACCCTCGAAAACTGTTGCGATCCCCTATACTTGTGGGTTATCAAGACTATTTTCTGGCGCCATTGCCGAGGTGCATAGCTATATTCTTTGAGTCACTTGGGATTTATATCTGCTGGTCACTATGAAAAACTTGAAAGACGCGAAAACAAAAAATTATCCCTCAACTACGAGGGGAGGTAAGGAACTGCCATCTAGTTTTGCACTTGATTCACCTTCTGTTTTGAGTAAGCTTGCGACACCTAAACCTTCTTCTGCTATTAATTCTGATATGTCGCATATTATTGATGATGCCACTTCTGCTATGCATGATACTTATGATGAAACTACCTCTATGCTTGATACTACTGTGCCACTTGGTGAATTTCTTGATGAACAACTTGCTAGGGCTAGAGAGAATGAAATTATTGAAACTGATAATATTGATGAAAGTGATGATGAAGGCTCTCCTAATAAATATGAATTGCCTGTTGTGCCTGAGGGCTATGTTATGGATGAAGAAACTAAAAGAGACTTTCTTGCATGGTCTTAAGAAATTATTAGCTAAGCTTAAACAAAAAACTCTGAATGCTAGAATGAAATATGATCCTGCTTATGCTACTTCACCTATCTTTGTTACTGATAAGGATTATGAATTCTCTATTGATCCTGATACGGTTACTTTGGTTGAATCTGATCCTTTTTATGGCTATGAATCTGAAACTGTTGTGGCACATCTTACTAAATTAAATGATATAGCCACCCTGTTCACTAATGATGAGAGAACATGATACTTTTATATCCTTAAAATATTCCTGTTCTCATTAAAGGGTGATGCTAAGATATGGTTTAATTCTCTTGATCCTGGTTGTGTGCGTAGTCCTCAGGATATGATTTATTACTTCTTCGCTAAATATTTCTCTGCTCATAAGAAACAAGCTGCCTTAAGGGATATATATAATTTTGTGCAAATTGAAGAAGACAGTCTCCCACTAGCTTGGGGGAGGTTTCTCCAATTACTTAATGCTTTGCCTGATCATCCTCTTAAGAAAAATTAAATACTTGATATCTTTTATAATGGACTAACCGATGCTTCTAGAGACCACCTGGATAGTTGTGCTGGTTCTGTTTTCAGGGAAAGAACACCGGATGAAGCTGAAATTCTATTGAATAATATGTTGACAAATGAAAATAATTGGACACGTCCTGAGCCAACTCATGAGCCAACTCCTGAGCCTATTCCTAAACCAATTCCGAAGAAAAGAGGTGTTCTATTTCTCAGTGCTGAAGATATGCAAGAGGCAAAGAAATCTATGAAAGAAAAGGGTATTAAAGCTGAAGATGTTAAAAATTTACCTCCTATTGAAGAAATACATGGTCTTAATTTACCGCTTGTTGAAGAAATATATGGTTTTAATCCATCACCTATTGAAGAAACACATGGTCTTGATAACCCGACACAGGTTGTAAAGGTAAATTCTCTCTATAGATATGATAAAGCTGAAATCCCTCCTACTAAGTTTGCTAGCCAATGTTTGGATGAGTTTGATAGCTTTATGGTTAGGAAAGAAGACTTCAATGCTTACTTTGGTAGACAATTGAAACAAAATGCTTATATGATTGAACACTTGGGTGATTATATGTCTGGAGTTAAAGGTGAACTTAAACTCATTAGTAAACATGCTTCTATAGTTACCACTCAAGTAGAACAAGTACTTAAAGCTCAGAATGATTTGCTCAATGAATTAAATAGTAATAAAAATGACTATGATGTTAGAGTTATGACTAGAGGTGGTAAAATGACCCAGGAACCTTTGTATCCTGAGGGCCATCCTAAGAGAATTGAGCAAGACTCTCAGAGAAATGATATAGATGCACCTAGTCCTTCTAAAAGGAAGAAAAAGAAAAAATGATAGGACTTTGCATGCTTCTAGTGAACCTGTTATTGACACACCTGAGAATCCCAATGATATCTCTATTTCTGATGCTGAAACATAATCTGGCAGTGAACATGAAACTAGTGATAATTTTAATAATGATGTTCATGTTGATGCTCAACCTAGTAATGACAATGATGTAGAGATTGAACCTGATGTTGATCTTGATGACCCACAATCAAAGAATCAACGATATGATAAAAGAGAATTTGTTGCTAGGAAACACGGTAAGGAAAGAGAGCCTTGGGTTCAGAAACCCATGCCTTTTCCTCCTAAGCCATCCAAGAAAAAGGATGACAAGGATTTTGAGCGCTTTGCTGAAATGATTAGACCTATCTTTTTGCGTATGTGTTTGACTGATATGCTTAAATTGAATCCTTATGCTAAGTACATGAAAGATATTGTTCTAATAAAAGAAAGATACCAGAAGCTGAAATTTCCACCATGCTTGCTAATTATACTTTTAAGGGTGGAATACCTAAGAAGCTAGGAGATCCAGGAGTACCAACTATACCATGCTCCATTAAAAGAAACTATGTTAAAACTGCTTTATGTGATCTTGGAGCCGGTGTTAGTGTTATGCCTCTCTCTTTATATCGTATACTTGATTTGAATAAGTTGATACCTAATGAAATATCTTTGCAAATGGCTGATAAATCAACTGCTATACCTGTCGGTATTTGTGAGGATGTGCCTGTTGTAGTTGCAAACGTTACTATTTTAATGGACTTTGTTATCCTGACATTCCCGAGGACGATAGTATGTCTATTATTCTTGGAAGACCTTTTTTAATACTGCAGGGGCTGTTATTGGTTGCAACAAAGGCAATGTCACTATTCATGTTAATGGTAATGAGCATACGGTACACTTTCTGAGGAAACAACCCCAAGTCCACAGTATCAATTCTATTGGAAAAATTCCATCGATTATTTTTGGGGGTTTTGAATTTCCTCTTCCTACTGTCAAGAAGAAATATGATATTCTTATTGTTGGGGATGTGCATATCCCCGTTGAGGTAACCTAGTGTTATTTGAAAATTCTCCGGTTCCATGTTATTCGGAATGAGTTTGTTAACAAGACCTGATAAACCTTGTTAGTGGATTCCTTTTGATTTGCATGAGATGGATGAATTTAGAAAACACAACTCTTTATACCCTCTTTTTACTTTCTGTTAATTAGTTTAAATAAAGCAAAAATAGTAATTTCTGTCTTTTTAACAAAAGTTCTCCAAATGCCCTGCCAATTTAATATGATTTTTTCTGGAATATTTGAGAATATCTGGCGCTGAGAACACAGCAGGGGGAGCAAGCACCCGGCCACGAGGGTCCACGGCGCGCCCCCTGCCTCGTGGGCCCACGGTGGCTCCCCTCCACTTATTCCTACACCCACACACTTCTTCTTCCTCCCAAAAAAATCACCATCCAGCTCAAGCACGAGTTCTAGCTCATTTTGCTGCGATTTTCGATCTCCTTGCTCAAAGCACCTCTCACAAAACTGCTTGGGGGGGATTGTTCCTTGGTATGTGACTCCTCCATTGGTCCAATTAGTTTTTGTTCTAGTACTTTATTCATTGCAAATTTGTGCTGCCGAGGTGACCATGTTCTTGAGCTTGCATGTCAAATTTATATGGTTCCAAGTAGTTCTAATGCATGATATAGGTCCTAGGCACTTGTAGGAGTAGTTGCTATCAATTTTGTCGAGCTTGATTTACTTTTATTTGAAGTTAGTAAAAATTTCAGAAATTTTTCAGAGGAAAAAATATGCTTAAGAAAATATACCAAGGTGGTTCTCAAGGAAACAAGGACCCAGGCTTGCAATGCGTGATGCTGATGATGAACCACGAAGGGACGCCCCAGTGCGATCTTGTGAATGGCCTTTAGTGGACTTCATGGATCGAGCAGGAATTAAGGAAGAATTTAACGCATATTTGCGTAACGCTGATCTTGTGAGCTTCGAGGCAGAAAAGTGCCGTCAGTACCACTATCTCACTAGTTCCTTTGTGAGGAGGTTTGAATTTTCATCTTCACGCAATTCTCAAACTGTCCTGTTTGACCTTTATGAAAATTCTTATACTATGTACTTAGAGGATTTTACCACTGCTTGCAAACTTCCACAATGGGGTAGTGCTAGTGAACCTCGCAAATCTGAATTTAGAGATTTTCTTGCTAATATATCTGTGGGGGAATCTAGAGATATAGCACAAGCTACCGTAGGGAGCCTTCATTTTCCTTCTATACATTATTTTGCTCTCTTCATAGGTAGGTGCATAAATGGTAAGGATGAAGCATGTCATATGTGTGTCCCTGACCTTAGTATTCTTAGGAGTGCTGTGTTAGGAGATAAATCTTATAATTTGGGAGCCATTGTTGCACGTAGGTTGTATCATAATAGATTTAATGGAGATTTCTTTGGTGGAATTTATGCAACCCTTATAGCTAATTTTCTTGGTATAACCATACGTGAGGATGATATTGAGTCGCCTCCTGCTTATTTGGATTATGAGGCTATGGTTCGTCATCATTTTGTTGAGAGGAACGATCAGTTCCTCCAGTATCGACTAATCTTTGGCAGACGGCGCACCTATCATGTCGCTCTCCCTGCTTCTACTTTCTTTGACTTTCAGGCGAAATGGAGATATTTTATAACCAGAGAGGAGGCGGAAGAGTATAAGAGGAGGTCTGAGATAGCTCGCCTCCAAGCTGCAGCCCACGATGCAATGATTGCTGCATCACAGTACGACCCCAGTTACAACTTTGGATATCCGCCAGGCCAGCCGTGGCCATAGACCAACTTAGGCCAAAAGCCTAAGCTTGGGGGGGGGGGTATGTATTTCCCACCGACATTACAGTTATGTTCACACACTCATTGCTAGATGTCGATGCTCATACTTTTTCATTGTAATATCCATGCTAGTTTATTTCCTTTTTATGATTTCTTCTTGTGTGTTTGATAAACCTTAAGAAAAAACCAAAAAATAGCTATAGCTTTTAGCTAGATTTAATTTCTATGCTTGTAGTAGTAATTAAAAAGAAAACCCAAAAAGATTTCATGTTCTTCTTTTGCTTGTTGGGAGCTTCCCCATGTAAATAGTTTTATTTCTTTTCTTTTCTTTGGGGGTCGATAGGAGAAGACCATAATTAAATTGTTGAAGTGACTCCTATATGCATTATTGTTGATTTAACCAAGAGTCCATATTGCCCTGTCTTCTCCTGTTTATTGAATGCTTGCAGATTCCAACTTAGTCCAATGCACGTGCACTGTTATTATTATTCACATCATTCGGTCGTGCAAGTGAAATGCAATTATGACGATATATGATGGACTTATTGAGATGAGAGAATCTGGTATGAACTCGACCTCTCTTGTTTTTGTAAATATGATTTGTTCATCGTTCCTGATTCGGCCTATTATGAATAAACATGTTTGCAATGACAATTAGAGATTATAGTTGCTTATGCCATGCTTAATTAGCTAGGAGCTTATAATGGTTTACCTTGCGTGCCAACATGCTATTAAAATGGTTGTGATGTGGTATGATAGGGTGGTATCCTCTTTTGAACGATTCGAGTGGCTTGACTTGGCACATGTTCACGCATGTAGTTGAAACAAAATCAACATAGCCTCTACGATATTTATGTTCATGGTGCATTATATCCTACTCATGCTTGCATTCGGTGTTGATTAATTTTAATGCATGTTCATGACTGTTGTCGCTCTCTAGCTGGTCGCTTCCCAGTCTTTTTCTAGCCTTCACCTGTACTAAGCGGGAATACTACTTGTGTATCCAATCCCATAAACCCCAAAGTTGTTCCATATGAGTCCACCATACCTACCTATATACGGTATCTACCTGCCGTTCCAAGTAAATTTGTATGTGCCAAACTCTAAACCTTCAAATAAACATTCTGTTTTGTATGCTCGAATAGCTCATGTATCAACTAGGGCTGTCCGTATCTTCCATGTTAGGCGGGTTATTCTCAAGAGGAGTGGACTCCGCTCCTCACTCACGAGAAAATGGCTGGTCACCGGGATGCCCAGTCCCATGCTTTATGCAACTCAAATCAAAATAATTGCAAACAAAACTCCCCTGGGACTGTTGTTAGTTGGAAGCACTCCTTGTTTCGAGCAAGCCATGGATTGATGCTTGTTGGTGGAGGGGGAGTATAAACTTTACCATTCTATTTGGGAACCGCCTATAATGTGTGTAGCATGGAAGATATCACCATCTCTTGGTTGTTATGTTGACAATGAAAGTATACCGCTCAAAATATTATTCACCTCTATTTCAAAATTGAGCTCTGGCACCTTTACAAATCCCTGCTTCCCTCTGCGAAGGGCCTATCTATTTACTTTTATGTTGAATCATCATCCTCTTATTAAAAAGCACCAGTTGGAGAGCACCACTGTCATTTGCATTCATTACTGTTAGTTTACATTGAGTATGACTTGACTGGATCTCTTTTACCATGAATTACAATGTCTACTCAGTCCTTGATCTTTAAAGGTGCTCTGCATTTATGTTTTGCGGTCTCAGAAAGGGCTAGCGAGATACCATCTTGTTATATCATATTATGATTGTTTTGAGGAAGTGTTGTCATCCTAGATTTATTATTATTGCTCGCTAGTTGATTATGCTATTGATATGAGTAAACATGGGACCTAAGAGTTATTATGAATATGGTTAGTTTGTAATCTTTGCTGAAAACTTGAATGTTGGCTTTACATATTTACAACAACAAGAGAAATAGAGTTTGTAAAAGTTTTTCTTTATCACTTCCAGTTTGTCAACTGAATTGCTTGAGGACAAGCAAAGGTTTAAGCTTGGGGGAGTTGATACGTCTCCGTCGTATCTACTTTTCCAAGCACTTTTGCCCTTATTTTGGACTCTAACTTGCATGATTTGAATGGAACTAACCCGGACTGACGCCGTTTTCAGCAGAATTGCCATGGTGTTATTTATATGCAGAAACAAAAGTTCTCGGAATGACCTGAAATCCATGGAAATTATTTTTAGAAATAATAAAAAATACTGGCAAAGAATCAAGGCCAGGGGGCCCAGACCCTAGCCATGAGGGTGGGGGGCGCGCCCCTACCTCGTAGGCCCCCTGGAGCTCCACCGACCTCAACTCCAACTCCATATATTCGTGTTCGGGGAGAAAAAAAATAAAGGAGAAGGATTCATCGCGTTTTACAATACGGAGCCACTGCCAAGCCCTAAACTCTCTTGGGAGGGCTGATTTGGAGTCCGTTCGGGGCTCCGGAGAGGGGAATCCATCGCCGTCATCATCATCAACCATCCCCCATCACCAATTTCATGATGCTCACCGCCGTGCGTGAGTAATTCCATCTTAGGCTTGCTGGACGGTGATGGGTTGGATGAGATTTATCATGTAATCGAGTTAGTTTTGTTAGGGTTTGATCCCTAGTATCCACTATGTTCTGAGATTGATGTTGCTATAACTTTGATATGCTTAATGCTTATCACTAGGGCCCGAGTGCCATGATTTCATATCTGAACCTATTATGTTCTCATGAATATATGTGAGTTCTTGATCCTATCTTGCAAGTCTATAGTCACCTACTATGTGTTATGATCCGGCAACCCCGAAGTGACAATAATCGGGACCACTCCCGGTGATGACCATAGTTTGAGGAGTTCATGTATTCACCATGTGTTAATGCTTTGGTCCGGTACTATATTAAAAGGAGGCCTTAATATCCCTTAGTTTCCGCTAGGACCCCGCTGCCACGGGAGGGTAGGATAAAAGATGTCATGCAAGTTCTTTTCCATAAGCACGTATGACTATATTCGGAATACATGCCTACATTACATTGATGAATTGGAGCTAGTTCTGTGTCACCCTATGTTATGGCTGTTACATGATGAACCACATCCGGCATAATTCTCTATCACCGATCCATTGCCTACGAGCTTTCCATATATTGTTCTTTGCTTATTTACTTTTCCGTTGCTACTGTTACAATCACTATAAAACACCAAAAATATTACTTTTGCTACCATTACCTTTTACTACCGTTGCCACTACTATCATATTACTTTGCTACTAAATACTTTGCTGCAGATATTAAGTTTCCAGGTGTGGTTGAATTGACAACTCAGCTGCTAATACTTGAGAATATTCTTTGGCTCCCCTTGTGCCGAATCAATAAATTTGGGTTGAATACTCTACCCTCGAAAACTGTTGTGATCCCCTATACTTGTGGGTTATCACCATGTGGTTCGATCCCTCGTCTCGGGCAGAAAGAAGACAATCCCCATGTCAATGATTCTCCTATACATATAGTAGCTTGTGTGCGCGTCCTTGACCGCGTACTTGACGTGTTATTCATCCAGTCTCCTATGCCAAACACTGTGCCAGACGTTCTTGTCCTTCTTGCTCTCTTCCTTCATCTTCGCGTAGTGGGGGCCGATGATGGCCGAGGCGAGGTCAACCAGGGAGTTCAATTTGTTGTTGTCGCTCCCCCAGACCTTGTAGTGGTGCTGGATGTTGACAAGATTCGGGCATTTTAAGCGTGAAACCTTGAGTGCTTTTAGATCATATGTGGTGTTCACTGTAGCGAAATTGTGGTCGGAGCTGTTGATAAACCTGGAGAAACGCTCGCAAGGCCTCGTGGCCAGGTGGTAGTGGTAGATGAAGGAAATATGCCCTAGAGGCAATAATAAATTTGTTATTTATATTTCCTTATATCATGATAAATGTTTATTATTCATGCTAGAATTTTATTAACCGGAAACTTAGTACATTTGTGAATACATAGACAAACAGAGTGTCCCTAGTATGCCTCTACTTGGCTAGCTCGTTAATCAAAGATGGTTAAGTTTCCTAGCCATATACACGTGTTGTCATTTGATGAATGGGATCACATCATTAGAGAATGATGTGACGGACTAGACCCATCCGTTAGGTTAGCACTATGATCGTTTAGTTTATTGTTATTGCTTTCTTCATGACTTATACATGTTCCTATGACTATGAGATTATGCAACTCCCGAATACCGGAGGAACATCTTGTGTGCTATCAAACGTCACAACGTAACTGGGTGATTATAAAGATGCTCTACAGGTGTCTCCGATGATGTTTGTTGAGTTGGCATAGATCGAGATTAGGATTTGCCACTTCGATTGTCGGAGAGGTATCTCTGGGCCCTCTCGGTAATGCACATCACTGTAAGCCTTGCAAGCAATGTGACTAATGAGTTAGTTACATGATGATGCATTAAGGAACAAGTAAAGAGACTTGCGCAACAAGATTGAACTAGGTATGATGATACCGACAATCGAATCTCGGGCAAGTAACATACCGATGACAAAGGGAACAACGTATGTTGTTATGCGGTTTGACCGATAAAGATCTTCGTAGAATATGTAGGAGCCAATATGAGAATCTAGGTTCTGCTATTGGTTATTGACCGGAGATATGTCTCGGTCATGTCTACATAGTTCTCAAACCCGTAGGGTCCGCACGCTTAACGCTCGATGACGATTTGTATTATGAGTTATGTGATTTGATGACCGAAGTTTGTTCGAAGTCCCGGATGAGATCACGGACATGACGAGGAGTCTCGAAATGGTCGAGACGTAAAGATCGATATATTGGAAGGCTATATTCAGACATTGGAAAGGTTCTAAGTGGTTCGGGTATTTTTCAGAGTACCGGAGAATTACGGGAATTCGCCGGGGGAAGTATTGGGCCTTCATGGGCCTTAGTGGAAAGGATAGAAGGGCCACAAGGGGAGGCCGCGCGCTCCCCATGGGCTGGTCTGAATTGGACTAGGGAGGCGGTGGCGCCCCCTCTTTCCTTCTCCCTCTCCTCTCCTTCCTTCTTCTCCTACTTGGACTAGGAAAGGGGGAAACCTACTCCTACTAGGAGTAGGAATCCCCCCTTTGGGCGCGCACCTTGTGGTCGGCCCTCCTACTCCTCCCCTCCTTTATATACGGGGGAGGGGGCACCCCATAGACACACAAGTTGATTTCTTAGCCGTGTGCGGTGCCCCCCTCCACAGATTTCCACCTCGGTCATATTGTCGTAGTGCTTAGGTGAAGCCCTATGTTGGTAACTTCGTCATCACAGTCAACACGCTGTCGTGCTGACGAAACTCTCCCTCGGCCTCACCTGGATCTAGAGTTCGAGAGACGTCACCGAGCTGAACGTGTGCAGATCGCGGAGGTGTCGTGCGTTCGGTACTTGATCGGTTGGATCACGAAGACGTTCGACTACATCAACTGTGTTCCTTAACGCTTCCGCTTTCGGTCTACGAGGGTACGTAGACACACTCTCCCCTCTCGTTGCTTTGCATCTCCTAGATAGATCTTGCGTGATCGTAGGAATTTTTTTGAAATACTGCGTTCCCCAATAGTGGCATCCGAGCCAGGTCTATGTGTAGATGTTATATGCACGAGTAGAACACAAAGAGTTATGGGCGATAATAGTCATATTGCTTACCAGCATGTCATACTTTGATTCGACGGTATTGTTGGATGAAGCGTCCCAGACCGACATTACATGACCACGTTCATGAGACTGGTTCTATCGCCATGCTTCGCACACAGGTGGCTAGTGGGTGTCTATTTCTCCAACTTTAGTTGAATCGAGCTTGACTACGCCCGTTCCTTGTTGAAGGTTAAAACAACACAATTGACGAAAAATCGGTGTGGTTTTGATGCGTAGATAAGAACGGTTCTTGCTAGAAGCCCATAGCAGCCACGTAAAACTTGCAACAACAAAGTAGAGGATGTCTAACTTGTTTTTGTAGGGCATGTTGTGATGTGATATGGTCAAGACGTGATGAGATATAAATTATTGTATGAGATGATCATGTTCTGTTAATGTTATCGGAAACTCGCAGGAGCCTTATGGTTGTCTCTTTATTGCATAAGATGCAAGCGCCATATAATTGCTTTACTTTATCGCTATGCGATAGCAATAGTTGCAAAAGCAATAGTTGTCGAGACGACCATGTGACGACACGTTGATAAAGATCAAGATGATGGAGATCATGGTTTCATGCCAGTGACGATATAGATCATGACGGTACTTTGGAGATGGAGATCAAAGGCGCAAGATGATGATGGCCATATCATGTCACATATCTTGATTGCATGTGATGTTTATCTTTTATGCATCTTATTTTGCTTAGTTCGTCGGTAGCATTATGAGATGATCCCTTACTAAAATTTCAAGGTATAAGTGTTCTCCCTGAGTATGCACCGTTGCGACAGTTCTTCGTGCTGAGACACCACGTGATGATTGGGTGTGATAAGCTCTACGATCACATACAACGGGTGCAAGCCAGTTTTGCACATGCAGAATACTCGAGTTAAACTTGACGAGCCTAGCATATGCAGATATGGCCTCGGAACACTGAGACCAAAAGGTCGAACGTGAATCATATAGTAGATATGATCAACATAGTGATGTTCACCATTGAAAACTACTCCATCTCACATGATGATTGGACATGGTTTAGTTGATTTGGGTCACGTGATCATTTAGATGACTAGAGGGATGTCAAGTGGGAGTTCTTAAGTAATATGATTAATTGAACTTAAATTTATCATGAACTTAGTCCTGATAGTATTTGCATATCTATGTTGTAGATCAATTGCTCGCGTATAGCTTCCCCGTTTTATTTTTGATATGTTCCTAGAGAAACTAAGTTGAAAGATAGTAGCAATGATGCGGACTGGGTCCATGATCTGAGGATTATCCTCGTTGTTGCACAAAAGAATTAGGTCCTTGATACACTGCTAGGTGACAGAACTATTGCAGGAGCAAATGCAGACGTTATGAATGTTTGACAAGCTCGGTATGATGACTACTTGGTAGTGTAGTGCACCATGCTTTACGGCTTAGAACCAGGACTTCAAAAATGTTTTGAAACGCCATGGAGCATATGAGATGTTCCAAGAGTTGAACTTGGTATTTCAGACTCATGCCCGAGTCGAGAGGTATGAGACCTCTGACAAGTATTTTTGCCTACAAGATGGAGGAGAATAGCTCAAATAGTGAGCATGTGCTCAGAATGTCTGAGTACTACAATCGCTTGAATCAAGTGGGAGTTAATCTACCAGATAAGATTGTGATTGACAGGGTTCTCTAGTCACTATCACCAAGTTACTGGAACTTCGTGATGAACTATAATATGCAAGGGATGACAAAAACGATTCCCCGAGCTCTTCGCAATGCTGAAATCGGCGAAGGTAGAAATCAAGAAAAGTGTAGCGATCTGACATCAGACGGTCAAATCTCTATGTATAAGTGTCATCCCTGGATCGGTAATGCTGACACACATAGTACTTGAAGGATTTATAACAATGTAGCAATCACACACTTATTACATCGAATGTCTAAAAAGAGAACTTATTACAATAAATATGGCTTAATGCCATCTAAAAGATAACAACGGAAGGCTTGGAAGATAATGTGAGTCCATCAACTCCAACGACATAGCTGAGTGCACGACAACGACCTAGCGCACCTTACTCTTCGTTTGAAAAGTCTGCAACATGATATGTTGCAGCTCAAAACGGGTCAACACATGGAATATGCTGGCAATGTAACACAATAGAGCAATGAGCAGAATAAATGCTATCACTACATGCATATATGGCTGGTGGAGGCTCTATGGTTATAATGTTTTGCGAAAAGCCCATTTTTTCCTACATCAAAGGAATATATTTTGTTTAACTATCATGGTAGTTGTTAAACATGGAGAATGGTAAATCCCCATCTCAATCCCAATTAAAGGTAATTAACAACCCAACAAATTAATTTAGAGTGATGAGATCAACATGATAATTCAAGAACCAGATACTCAAGATGTCCATAACCGGGGACATGACTAACCATGATTAGTTTGTATACTCTGCAGAGGTTTGTGCACTTTCCCCCACAAGACTCAATCTCCTCCGTTGGATTTCTCGCACTACACGGTGTTTGAGAAACGGATGACCGTGACACAGTGTTTCAGAAGCATTAACTCTAACCCCGGGTAGACAGTACCAACCTACATCCCCTACATCTACTAGCCTACCACTGGAGGAGGTCATGCAACATACTCAACTATGCTAGAGCCCATAATAGCTTATGGCTGCACACGGAAGTTTCTAGCATGAATAATCTTATGATCCCTTTGAGCCTGGGTGGCGAACCAAAAGGACAACACTGGTATATCCCTAGGTGCCCGCAATCAATCCACCCAGATGTGTATTTAAGTAGCCACCTTAAGTTAACCATTAATTAACAATCTCACATCTGTCATGGATACACTCAAACCCAATCCACGTCTACGAGCATAGCATGACATTATAAGCATAACGTATAAGTAACTCCCAAGGTTTGATAATAAAGGGGGATAGGTTCTACCTCATCATCTACTTCCCAAAACCCACATGTTAAGATATCCTACTCATGCAATGTTTGAGGGGTTGAACTAATGCATAAAAACAGGGTAATAAAGGGGTATGATCAATGTGTTACTTGCCTTGCTGACTATCCGCAAACCCTAGAGACTCGTAGTAGCATGCTTCGCACTCCGAGAATTCTATCGCAAACAAACAATAGCATACATAAGTACTCAAGCAAAGACACAAGGGTAAAACTCGAATAAGAAGATCAAATATGAAAATTCAACTGAAGAGATTCGATCTGCAAAAAGAATCAATCAAATCGAAGCTACGGAACTGAAACTACGGTCAAATGAACTTCGAAAACAAATCTGCTTGAAACCAAATTTTAAATTGTCAAAACCTTGTTCAAGTTGATTAAACAGAAAGAGGGGCTCAAGACAAAGATTTTGGCGTTGGTTTCACTGGATTTGGACAAACGGTTAAGAAACAGTGAGGGTTTGAAGATCAGGGGCTAATCTGCGATAAAAGAAATCGTAGATAGGTCCCTGGCAGAAAAAGAAAATAAAAAGAAAAATCTATCGGACGAACGTCCGCTAATAGTGACGAATGGGCGAATGTGTTTGTTAAAAACAAACTAACGAGCGAACGCTCGCTAAATAACGAAAGAAAACTGAACCGATCTAAAAAAACCGAACCTAGGGTTTTATAAAAACCGGCGGTTTTACCTAAAACCGAAAAGAACCAGCGGCGGATCCGCGAGATCAACGGCGGTGGCGGGACAGCGGGATCCGGCGAGCGGGGCGGCGTGCGGCGGCGTGGGCGACTACGGTGCGGGCACGGGGCGGCGGCGGCGGCGCGGGTGGCTGGCGGCGGCGCGAGACAGTGGCGAGCGGTGACAATAGCGAGCGGAGCGAGGTGGCGGCTGCGACGGGTGGTGCGGGGC
Organism: Triticum aestivum; assembly: GCF_018294505.1. Lineage (NCBI taxonomy): Eukaryota > Viridiplantae > Streptophyta > Magnoliopsida > Poales > Poaceae > Triticum > Triticum aestivum. The sequence continues at coordinate 433,100,662 of NC_057803.1, forward strand.
TCGAGGTGGGGAGGCGAGGGGCGGCGACGAGCGGCTTATAAGAAGGGGAGGGGGCTGTGCCTTGAGGAGGGGGCCGGCCGGCGGCGTGGAGGCGTCGGACTCCTTCGGGAGTCCGACTCGGGGACGAAGACGATGGCGGCACTAGAAAATATATGTGGGTGGTCTTTCTGTAGATCATCCTCTTGTTCCCAGGTGGCTTCATCCTCGGTATGGTGGCACCACTGAAATTTGCAAAACTTGATAACCTTACTGTGGGTAACTCGGCTGGCAAACTCCAGAATTTTGACTGGTTTCTCCTCGTAAGTCAGATTGCTATCCAACTGAACTGCTTCTAGGGGCACTGTATCTCTTAGAGGAATATCGGCCATCTCTGCATGGCACTTCTTCAACTGGGAAACGTGAAACACATCATGAACTCTTGACAGTCCTTCGGGCAACTCCAACTTGTAGTCCACCTCTCCCATACGTTCCAAAACTCGGTATGGTCCTACAAATCTCGGGGCTAACTTTCCCTTGACTCCAAAACGTTTAAATCCTCGCAGAGGTGACACCTGAAGATATGCTCTGTCTCCGATTTCATAGACTACCTCCTTGCGTTTTGAGTCTGCATAACTCTTCTGTCTGGACTGAGCTACCTTCAGTCTATCTCAGATCAATTTAACCTTCTCTTCTGACTCTTTAATCAAATCTGGTCCAAACAACTGACGGTCTCCAACTTCGTCCCACATCAACGGTGTCCTACACCTTCTTCCATACAAAGCTTCGAAAGGTGCCATCTTCAGACTAGCTTGATAACTGTTGTTGTAAGAGAACTCTGCGTAGGGCAAATTATCATCCCAAGTAGATCCATAATCTAGCGCACAAGCTCTCAACATGTCCTCCAGAATCTGATTGACTCTCTCGGTCTGTCCATTTGTCTGCGGATGAAATGCTATACTAAACTCCAGTCTGGTTCCCAAAGTCTAGTGTAACTGATGCCAAATCTTTGAAGTGAACTGTGTTCCTCTGTCTGATACGATGGTCCTCGGAACTCCATGCAGACATACGATCCTGGTCATATATATCTTGGCCAACTCCGCACATGTATAAGTGGTTTTCACTGGGATAAAGTGGGCCACTTTGGTCAAACGATCCACTACTACCCAGATAGAATCATATCCCGATCGGGTCCTGGGTAATCCGGTGATAAAATCACTACTACCCAGATAGAATCATATCCCGATCGGGTCCTAGGTAATCCGGTGATAAAATCCACGCCAAGCTTGTCCCACTTCCATTCGGGTATCAGCAGAGGCTGCAGTAATCCTACTGGCTTTTGATGTTCCGTCTTCACTCTCTGACATACATCACATACTGCTACATACTCGGCAATATCCTTCTTCATTCCTATCCACCAGAAACGCTCCTTTAAATCCAAATACATCTTGGTGTTTCTGGGGTATATCGAGTATGGCGAGTCATGAGCTTCCTGTAGTATCAACTTCCTCATCTCTGCATTATTGGGTACATAAACATGGTCCTCAAACCACAAGGTGTCATGCTCATCCTCACGAAAACCTTTGGCTTTTCCTTTGCTCATCTTCTCCTTTATCTCGACAATTTCTTTGTCATCCTTCTGAGCTTCTCGAATCTTCCCAATAATGTCGACTGAACCTCCAATGCTGCAACAAAACCTCTAGGGACTATCTCCAAACGAAGCTCCCTGAGATCTTCGGCTAACTCCTTTGTCAATCTTCCGCTTATGAGGGTATTGGCATAACTCTTTCGGCTCAAAGCGTCTGCTACGACATTGGCCTTTCCTGGATGATAGTGCAGTTTCATATCATAATCCTTTATAAGCTCCAACCATCTCCTTTGTCTGAGATTCAGCTCCTTTTGTGTGAAAATGTACTTCAAACTCTTATGACCCGTGTACACATCACAACGATTTCCAATAAGGAAATGTCTCTAGGTCTTGAGCGCATGCACTACGGCTGCTAACTCCAAATCATGCGTGGCATAATTCAAATCATGTGGTCGAAGATGACGTGAGGCATATGAAACAACTCTTCTGTCTTGCATAAGTACACCTCCAAGTCCTAAGCGAGATGCATCACAATACACTTGGAAATCCTTGCGTATATCTGGCAGAATCAGCACTAAGGCTGTAACCAAACATTTCTTCAACTCCTGGAAACTTGCCTCACATTCATCCATCCAATTGAACTTGGTGTCCTTGTTCAACAACTCCGTCATGGGCTTCGCAATCTTAGAGAAATTCTCAATGAATCTCCGGTAGTATCCCGCGAGTCCAAGGAAACTACGGATCTCTCCTACTGAGGTGGGTGCTAGCCAATCAGTGACGGACTGAACCTTGGTAGGGTCTAGTGCTATACCTTCTCCTAATATAACATGTCCAAGGAATCCAACTTCCTTCAACCAAAACTCACACTGAACTTGGCATACAACTGGTGTTCTCTGAGCTTCTTGAGAACTAAATGCAAATGCTCCTTGTGCTCCTCTTCATTCTTCGAGTACACCAAAATATCATCAATGAACACCACAACAAACTTATCCAAGAACTCCATGAACACCTTATTCATCATACTCATGAAATAGGCAGGGGCATTAGTCAATCCAAATGACATAACCTTGTACTCATATAGCCCGTACCTTGTGGTGAAGGCTGTCTTAGGTATATCCTGTTCTTGAATCTTTAGCAGGTGGTATCCTAATCGCAGATCGATCTCGGAGAATACTTTAGCTCCTTGCAACTGGTCAAACAAATCATTGATCATCGGTAGTGGGTACTTGTTCTTGATCGTCACTTCATTCAATGCACGATAATCAACAACCATTCTCAAAGATCCATCCTTCTTCTCAACCAAGAGCACTGGGGCTCCCCATGGTGACGAACTTCGTCGAATGTAACCTTTCTCCAATAACTCCTTAATCTGTTTCTTAATCTCCACCAGATCATTTGCGGGCATCCGGTATGGTCCCTTCGATATTGGTCCGGTGCCTAGCAATAGCTCCATCAATAACTCAATGTCTCGATCCGGTGGCATGCCTGATAACTCCTCTGGAAATACATCCGGATAATCCTTCACTACAGGCACTTCCTCCTAAACAACTCCCGTGAGAGTATTTACTTGGGTCCTCCTCGACGCATGCCTGGATACATACTTGATCCTTTTTCCCTCCGGGGTGGTGAGCAGAATTGACCTACTAGTACAGTCAATGTTTCCTCCATACTTCGATAGCCAATCCATACCTAGTATCACATCCAATCCTTGTGACTCCAAAATTATCAGTTCTGAGGGGAAAACATGGCTACCAATGGTTAAGGGTATCCAATCGCACCATCGACTGGCCATATACTCTGCTCCTGGTGAGCTTACTAACAAGCATGTCCTAAGGGCTAAGGTGGGTAACTTAAACTTGTCCACAAATCCCCTTAAAATGTATGAATGCGATGCACCAGTATCAAAAAGAACGAGAGCGGTAAATGACTTAACCAAAAACTTACCGATTACTACATCTGGCTGCTCTTCAACCTCCTCCACGTTAACGTGGTTCACTTGTCCCCTATTGAAAGGGTTGGGCTTCTTCCCAGAGCTTCCATTGCCATTTCCATTCTTTGGTTCAGGACACTCATTGGCATAGTGTCCAGTCTTCCCGCATTTGAAACAAGTAATGTGACTTTGGTCCTTCTTGGCGGGAGTGGCTGGGTTAGAGCGGTTCTGATTACTTCCTGCTCCATTCCCATTTCCATTTTTGGGGCCACTATGGTTATGCGAGCTTCCTCCATTGTGGGTATGGCCTCCATGGCTATTGGTATATCCTCCCGAGTTCGGGGTAAAGCGAGGCTTCTGCTGAGCTCCTGAATTGTACTTCCCTTGTCCATCTTCCTTTTGCGGCTCTTAATCTGCTGCTGCTTCCCTTCAATCATAAGAGCCTTGTCTACCAACTCCTGGTAGTTGTTAAATGTTACCACCATTAACTGCATACTCATCTCATCATTCAACCCTTCCATAAACTTCTCCTGCTTTGCGGCATCCGTGGCCACATCATCTGGGGCATAACGAGCTAACTTGCCGAACTCATCCACATACTGCCCCACGGTACGATTTCCTTGGCGTAAGTTGCGAAACTCACGCTTCTTCATGCTCATAACTCCAGTTGAGACATGAGCAATGCGGAATGCTTGGTGAAACTGCTCCCAAGTGACATTGGCTATCGGGAAAGTGGCTGTGTAATTCTCCCACCATGAGGTTGCAGGTCCATCCAATTGTTGTGCGGCAAAATGCACCTTCTCTGCATCTGTGCAACCTGCGGTGGTCAACTCCCTTCCTATCATGCGTAGCCAGTCATCAGCAACTATCGGCTCGATGCTACTAGAAAACACTGGTGGCTGCAACCTTAGAAAACATGCTAAGTTGTCAACTGGGGGTGGTGCCAGTAGGTTGTTATTGTTGTTGTTGTTGCCTTGGTTCTGGACTAGTAGCTGCATCAAGGCATTCTGCTGTTGGATCAACTGGGTGAGCTCATGTGGGAAGAAAAATCCGGGGTCGCGTCTCGGAGGCATCTGATGGGTTTAGAGGGGAGAGATTAGAATAGAATGAGGTCTAGTGAGAAAGCACTATTCATATGCACATGAGACAAACACATTCATATCACAGCAAAACAATTCAAGCAAGGGCATACAATAGATCTAACTATCATTACAGTGCTCGGACTACTAATATATACATGGGGGAATACTACTGATAATGTGGTGGTCTACTAGAAATTTTGATCGGTGGAAGACTCCATGATATCCGCTCCAGCTCCGTCTTCATAATCATCATCACTACTGTCGGGGTCGGAGTCGGTGTCGTCAATGATGATGTAGTCCTTGGGATGGTCGTCATCTCCTCCTGGACCGGGATCTCCCATGAATACTCCTAGCTTCCTTGTCAGGTCGTCATTCCTCTCCACTAGTATTGTGATTTCCTCCTCATATCCGTCGCGTGTAGACTTGAGTTCGTCTTCAAGCTCCTAGTTCCTAGTCATCAACTTCTTCAGATCTATCATGCTTGCGCACATCTGGTTCTCCTGGCGACGAATGTGATGGTTTAACTCCTAGATAAAGGCTGCAATGGACATGTCCCTCCGGGTGCTGATCATCTCCCATTGCTCATCTCGGCGCCCACATATCTGGTAAATGGTGTCCTTAAGTTCCTTGTGATAAACTTTGTCGATGCGTCCCATGGCGATGTGGGCTGCCATGCTCTTTCCTAGACTCCAGGTTGGTGCATCAAAGGAAAACTCTATGGGCTCAGTGACTGGCGTGGATGTCCTTCCTAGAACTTGAACTCGAATCATCCATCGCTCCTCTTCTGGTAAGGTTGCGGTGTAGGTCCCGGTGAAGCTTGGTATTCCGATGTTCAGGTATCTAGTGACTTCCTTCAAGTGTCGTCCAAAAGGTGTGCCTTCATCTGGTTGTGCAAACTTGTTCCTTGAGTCCGCCATCCTATAGAGTAGAAAATGGAGAGAAGTCAGAAATGAGTAGAGAATGTGCTCGTGTCCTACATTCAGCATGTGCTCTGATACCATCTTGTATCGATCTGACCTTAAACGGTCAAATCTCTGTGTATAAGTGTCATCCCTGGATCGGTAATGCTGACACACACAATACTTGAAGGATTTATAACAGTGTAGCAATCACACACTTATTACATCGAATGTCTCAAAAGAGAACTTATTATAATAAATATGGCTTAAGGCCATCTAAAAGATAACAACGGAAGGCTTGAAAGATAAAGTGAGTCCATCAACTCCAACGGCATATCTGAGTGCACGAGAACGACCTAGCGCACCTTACTCTTCGTCCGAAAAGTCTGCAACATGATATGTTGCAGCCCGAAACGGGTCAGCACATGGAATATGCTGGTAATGTAACACAGTAGATCAATGAGCAGAATAAATGCTATCACTACATGCATATATGGCTGGTGGAGGCTCTATGGTTATAATGTTTTGCGAAAAGCCAATTTTTCCCTACATCAAAGGAATATATTTTGTTTAACTATCATGGTAGTTGTTAAACATTGAGAATGGTAAATCCCCATCTCAATACCAATTAAAGGTAATTAACAACCCAACAAATTAATTTAGAGTGATGAGATCAACATGATAATTCAAGAACCAGATACTCAAGATGTCCATAACCGGGGACACGACTAACCATGATTACTTTGTACACTCTGCAGAGGTTTGCGCACTTTTCCCCACAAGACTTGATCTCCTCCATTGGATTTCTCGCACTACACAGTGTTTGAGAAACGGATGACCGAGACACAGTCTTTCAGAAGCATTAACTCTAACCCCGGGTAGACAGTACCAACCTACATCCCCTACATCTGCTAGCCTACCACTGGAAGAGGTCATGCAATATACTCAACTATGCTAGAGCCCATAATAGCTTGTGGCTACACACGGAAGTTTCTAGCATGAATAATCTTATGATCCCTTTGAGCCTGGGTGGCGAACCAGAAGGACAACACTCGTATATCCCCAGGTGCCCGCAACCAATCCACCCAGATGTGTATTTAAGTAGCCACCATAAGTTAACCATTAATTACAATCTCACATCTGTCATGGATACACTCAAACCCAATCCACGTCTACGAGCATAGCATGACATTATAAGTATAACGTAGAAGTAACTCCCAAGGTTTGACAATAAAGGGTGATAGGTTCTACCTCATCATCTACTTCCCAAAACCCACATGTTAAGAGATCCTACTCATGCAATGTTTGAGGGGTTGAACTAATGCATAAAAACTAGTAATAAAGGGGTATGATCAATGTGTTACTTTCCTTGCTGACGATCCACAAACCCTAGAGACTCGTAGTAGCACGCTTCGCACTCCGGAATTCTATCGCAAACAAACAATAGCATACATGAGCTCTCAAGCAAAGATTCAAGGGTAAAACTCGAATAAGAGGATCAAATCTGAAAATTCAACTGAAGAGATTCGATATGCAAAAAGAATCAATCGAATCGGAGCTACCGAACAGAAACTACGGTCAAAAGAACTTTGAAAACAAATCTTCTTGAAACCAAATTTTAAATTGTCAAAACCTTGTTCAAGTTGATTAAACCGAAAGAAGGGCTCGAGACGAAGATTTTTGCGTTGGTTTCACTGGATTTGGACAAACGCTGAAGAAATGGCGTGGGTTCGATGATCAGGGGCTAATCTGCGATAAAAGAAATCGCGGATAGGTCCCTGGCAGAAAAAGAAAATAAAAGGAAAAATCTATCGGATAAACATCCGCTAATAGCGAAGAACAGGCGACTGCGTTCGTTAAAAACGAACTAATGAGCGAACGCTCGCTAAATAACGAAACCGAAGAAAACCGAACCAATCTAAAAAACCGATCCTAGGGTATTATAAAAACCAGCGGTTTTACCTAGAACTGAAAAAACGGCGGCGGATCCACGAGGTCAACGGCAGTGGTGGGGCAGCGAGATCCGGTGGGCGGGGCGGCGTGCGGCGGCGTGGGCGACGGCGGCGCGGGCGAGGGTGGGCGGCGGCGGCGCGGTGCTGCACGCGGCAGCGCGGGATAGCGACGAGCACCGGTAGCGGCGAGCGGCACGAGGGGTGGCTGCGCGAGGCGGCGGCGGCGCGGGTGGCTGGCGGCGGCGCGGTGCTGCAGGCGGCAGCGCGGGACAGCGGCGAGCGGCGCGAGGGGTGGCCGCGTGAGGCGGCGGCTACGGCGGGTGGTGCGGGGCTCGAGGTGGGGAGGCGAGGGGCAGCGGTGAGCGGCTTATAAGAAGGGGAGGGGGTGTGCCTTGAGGAGGGGGCCGGCCGGCGGTGTGGCGGTGTCGGACTCCTTCGGGAGTCTGGCCCGGGGACGAATACTATGGCGGCGCGGGAGTGGGCCGGCTGGGCTTCGGCCCAGTCGGTGCGGAACCTTTTTTTAAATAATTCCGCCAAAAGAAAAAAAATCCTAAATAAATAAAAAATTCTAAAAATGCCAAAAAAATTCACCGTCTAAATAAAATATTTATAACAAAGTGAACATTTTCTTGGCCTAAAAATGCATTTTTTGAAAAATGCATATTTTTTCTAATTCAAATAAAATAGCAATAAAACCCAAATAAAATTATTTATTTGATTTTAACATTTTTCCTCCAACATTCCTTTTATTTTGGAGAAGCCATATTATCTCCTCTCATGTATTTTAATATTGAAAATATTATTTGGAGAGAAAAATAATTAAAACCAAAGTGATCCTCTATTCAATATTTGAGAAAATTCAAATATGAAAATAATAAAATCCTCAACTCTCTCCATGAGTCCTTGAGTTTCTTAGGATTTTTAGGACCACAAACCAAAATGCAAATAAAATATGATATGCTTATGATGACCTATGTATAACATTCCAAATTGAAAATTTGGGATGTTACAAAGCATCAAGTGTTGATGGTTGACAAGACTAGTAGTTTCAAGTAAAAGGGCAAGGGAAATAAAGGGAACTTCAAGAAGAATGACAAGCAAGTTGCCACTCCCATGAAGAAGCCCAAAGCTAGACCCAAGCCTGAAACTGAGTGCTTCTACTGCGAAGGAAATGGTCACTGGAAGCGGAACTGCCCCAAATACTTGGCGGATAAGAAGGATGGCAAAGTGAACAAAAGTATATATGATATACATGTTATTGGTGTGTAATTTACTAGTGTTCATAGTCGCCCTGGGTATTTGATACTGGTTCAGTTGCTATGATTAGTAACTCGAAACGGGAGTTACAAAATGAACAAAGACTAGTTGAGGGCAAGGTGACGATGTGTGTTGGAAGTGATTCCAAGGTTGATAAGATCATCATCGCACACTCCCTTTACCTTCGAGATTAGTGTTGAACCTAAAATAAATGTTATTTGGTGTTTGCGTTGAGCATAATATGATTGGATCATGTTTATTGCAAAAAGGTTATTCATTTAAGTCAGAGAATAATTGTTATTCTGTTTACATGAATAATACCTTCTGAGGTCATACACCCAAGGTGAATAGTTTACTGAATCTCGATCGTAGTGATACACATATTCATAATATTGATGCCAAAAAGATGCAAAGTTGATAATGATAGTGCAACATATTTGTGGCACTACCGTTTAGGTCATATTGGTGTAAAGCGGATGAAGGAACTCCATGCTGATGGGCTTTTGGAATCACTTGATTATGAATCACTTGATGCTTGTGAACCATGCCTCATGGGCAAGATAACTACAACTTCGTTCTCCGGAACAATGGAGTGAGCTAATGACTTATTGGAAATAATACATAACGATGTATTCGGTCCGATGAGTGTTGAAGCACGCGGCGGGTATTGTTATTTTCTGACCTTCGCACATGATTTGAGTAGGTATGGGTATATCTACTTGATGAAACACAAGTCTGAAACATTTGAAAAGTTCAAAGAATTTCAGAGTGAAGTGGAGAATCATCATAACAAGAAAATAAAGTTTCCATGATCTGATCGTGGAGTGATACGTCTCCAACGTACCTATAATTTTTGATTGCTCCATGCTATATTATCTACTGTTTTGGACATTATTGGGCTTTATTATCCACTTTTATATTATTTTTGGGACCAACCTATTAACCGGAGGCCCAACCCAGAATTGCTGTTTTTTTGCCTGTTTTAGGGTTTCGAAGAAAAGGAATATCAAACGGAGTCCAAACGGAATGAAACCTTCGGGAACATGATTTTCTCAACGAACAAGACCCAGGAGACTTGGACCCTACATCAAGACACAAAAGAGGAGTCCACGAGGTAGGGGGGCGCGCCTACCCCCCAGGCGCGCCCTCCACCCTCGTGGGCCCCCTGTTGCTCCACCGACGTACTCCTTCCTCCTATATATACCTACGTACCCCAAACGACCAGATACGAAGCCAAAACCCTAATTCCACCATCGGGACTTTCTGTATCCATGAGATCCCATCTTGGGGCCTGTTTCGGAGCTCCGTCGGAGGGGGCATCGATCACAGAGGGCTTCTACATCAACACCATAGCCCCTCCGATGAAGTGTGAGTAGTTCACCTCAGATCTACGGGTCCATAGTTAGTAGCTAGATGACTTCTTCTCTCTTTTCGGATCTCAATACAATGTTCTCCCCCTCTCTTGTGGAGAACTATTCGATGTAATCTTATTTTTGCGGTGTGTTTGTTGAGACCGATGAATTGTGGGTTTATGATCAAGTCTATCTATGAACAATATTTGAATCTTGTCTGAATTCTTTTATGTATGATTGGTTATCTTTGCAAGTCTCTTCGAATTATCAGTTTGGTTTGGCCTACTAGATTGATCTTTCTTGCAATGGGAGAAGTTTTTTGCTTTGGGTTCAATCTTGCGGTGTCCTTTCCCAGTGATAGTAGGGGCAACAAGGCACGTATTGTATTGTTGCCATCGAGGATAACAAGATGGGGTTTTCATCATATTGCATGAGTTTAACCCTCTACATCATGTCATCTTGCTTAAGGCGTTACTCTGTTTTCATTAACTTAATACTCTGGATGCATGCTGGATAGCGGTCGATGAGTGGAGTAATAGTAGTAGATGCAGGCAGGAGTCGGTCTACATGTCTCAGACGTGATGCCTATATACATGATCATACCTAGATATTCTCATAACTATGCTCAATTCTGTCAATTGCTCAACAGTAATTTGTTCACCCACCGTAGAATACTTATGCTCTCGAGAGAAGCCACTAGTGAAACCTATGGCCCCCGGGTCTATCTTCATCATATTAATCTCCCAATACTTATTTATTTCCTTTGCTTTTACTTTGCTTTTATTTTACTTCGCATCTTTATCATAAAGATACCAAAAATATTATCTTATCATATCTATCTGATCTCACTCTCGTAAGTGGCCGTGTAGGGATTGACAACCCCTTATCGCGTTGGTTGTGAGGATTTATTTGTTTTGTGCATGTATGAGGGACTGGCGCGTAGCCTCCTACTGGATTGATACCTTGGTTCTCAAAAACTGAGGGAAATACTTACGCTACTTTGCTGCATCATCCCTTCCTCTTCGAGGAAAACCAACGCACTACTCAAGAGGTAGCAAGAAGAATTTCTGGCGCCGTTGCCGGGGAGGTCTACGCAAAAGTCAATATACCAAGTACCCATCACATACCCTTATCTCCTGCATTATATTATTTGCCATTTGCCTCTCGTTTTCCTCGCCCCCACTTCACCCTTGCCGTATTATTCGCCCTCTATCTCTATCCTCCCTCTCTTTCTCTATTTTACTCTTTTTGCCCGCTTGCTTTTTGTTTGCTTGTGTGTTAGTTCGTTTGCTTGTCGTTATGGCTAGTCCCTTATCTTCTGCGTTGTCTCCCGAGAATGAAATTCTAAATTTTAAGCAAAGGGAGGGTGAAAATCTAAAAGACGCTTGGTATAGAATTTTCAATGCTCAAAATAGATCTACCAGGAAGCAATCTACTTCTGTTCTTCTTCGCAATTTTTATGTAGTCGTTACTCCTTGGCACAGATATGTCCTTGATACTATTACTGGAGGGAACTTCTTGGGTAGCCATACTTTTGATTCTTATAATGCTATGATAGATTTGTTTGGCTCACCCCCTCTTTTGGTTAATGGAACTGTATTAACTTTGGAGCATGTAATGCAAAGACTTGAAATTGTTGAAAATAAGGTTTCTACTGTAGAGTTGATTGAAAATTTGGATAAAAAGATCCACAACCGAATCCTCAATATGGATATAAAGTAGGAGTCACTTTGAAAAATATTAAAGAGAAGGAACCCATAGTTAATGAGAAATTAAATCATGATTCCACTAGGATCGATAAACTTGAGGATATTATTACCAACTTGGGAACCGCTTTTTATTCTGCAAAGAATACTCCAAGTCCTCCCACTAAAATTGCTAAGCTTATGTATGTTCCTAAAAATAAGGGTGAATCCTCTAGTAAGGAAACTGCGGATCTCATATCTATAAGTATTCATCCCAATCTCTTTGCTATCATTAAGGAACCATTTGTTACAAATGAATTTATCGATCTTGTGCCTAAAAGTTTGATAATCAATAAAAAGAAAGAAATTACTAAGGATGGTAGATGCCTCATTGAAGATTTGCCTACCAAAGATGGCAATACATAGATCTATCCTTGCTTTTTATGCCTAGCTAGGGGCGTTAAACGATAGCGCTTGTTGGGAGGCAACCCAATTTTATTTTTATTACTTGATTTTTGCTCATGTAGTAATAAATAGTTTATCTAGCCTCTGTTTTGTTTGTGTTTTTTGTGTTTAATTAGTGTTTGTGCCAAGTAGAACCGTTGGGAAGACTTGGGGAAAGTCTTGTTACACTTGCTGTAAAAAACAGAAACTTTAGCGCTCACGAGAACTGCTGCCATTTTTATTTGGAAAGTGATATTTAGTTAATTCGTTTTGAATATGATTAATAGATAAATTCCTAACGTCCAGAAATTTATTTTAGAATTTTTGGGGTTCGAGATCTTGTGCTAGCTACAGATTACTACAGACTGTTTTGTTTTTGACAGATTCTATTTTTCGTGTGTTGTTTGCTTATTTTGATGAATCTATGGCTAGTAAAATAGTTTATAAAACATAGAGAAGTTAGAATACAGTAGGTTTAACACCAATATAAATAAATAATGAGTTCATTACAGTACCTTTAAGTGGTCTTTTGTTTTCTTTCGCTAACGGAGCTCACGAGATTTTCTACTTTGAGTTTTGTGTTGTGAAATTTCCAAGTTTTGGGTAAAGATTTGATTGATTATGGAACAAGGAGTGGCAAGAGCCTAAGCTTGGGGATGCCCATGGCACTCCCAAGATAATCTAAGGACACCTAAAAGCCAAAGCTTGGGGATGCCCCGGAAGGCATCCCCTCTTTCGTCTACTTCTATCGGTAACTTTACTTGGAGCTATATTTTTATTCTCCACATGATATGTGTTTTGCTTGGAGCCTCTAGTATGATTTGAGTCTTTACTTTTTAGTTTACCACAATCATACTTGCTATACACACCTTTTGAGAGAGCCATACATGATTTGGAATTTGTTAGAATACTCTATGTGCTTCGCTTATATCTTTTGAGTTATATAGTTTTGCTCTAGTACTCCACTTATATCTTTTAGAGCACGGCGGTGGATTTGTTTTATAGAAACTATTGATCTCTCATGCTTAACTTAGATTATTTTGAGAGTCTTAAATAGAATGGTAATTTGCTTAAATATTCCTAATATGCTTGGAATTCAAGAATAGTAAAAGAACTTCCTTATGAGTGTGTTGAATGCTATGAGAAGTTTGATGCTTGATAATTGTTTTGAGATATCAAGATGGTGATATTAGAGTTATGCTAGTTGAGTAGTTGTGAATTTGAGAAATACTTGTGTTAAAGTTTGTGATTCCCATATCATGCACGTATGGTGAACCGTTATGTGATGAACTCGGAACATGATTTATTTTTGATTGTCTTCCTTATGAGTGGCGGTCGGGGATGAGCGATGGTCTTTTCCTACCAGTATATCCCCCTAGGAGCATGCGCGTAATACTTTACTTTGATAACTTGTAGATTTTTGCAATAAGTATATGAGTTCTTTATGACTAATGTTGAGTCCATGGATTATACGCACTTTTCTCACCCTTCCACCTTTGCTAGTCTCTCTAATACCGCGCACCTTTCGCCGGTATCATACACCCACCATATACCTTCCTCAAAACAGCCACCATACCTACCTATTATGGCATTTCCATAGCCATTCCGAGATATATTGCCATGCAACTTTCCACCGTTCCGTTTATTATGACACTCCATCATTGTCATATTGCTTAGCATGATCATGTTGTTGACATCGTATTTGTGGCAAAGCCACCATTCATAATTCTTTCATACGTGTCACTCTTGATTCATTGCACATCCCGGTACATCGCCGGAGGCATTCATATAGAGTCATATTTTGTTCTAAGTATCGAGTTGTAAGAAAAATAAAAGTGTGATGATCATCATTATTAGAGCATTGTACCAGTGAGGAAAGGATGATGGAGACTATGATTCCCCCACAGGTCGGGATGAGACTCTGGACGAAAAATAAAAAAAGGAGAGAAAGAAAAGAGGCCATAAAAAGGAGAAAATGCCCAAATAAAAAAAGAGAGAAAAAGAGAGAAGGGACAATGTTACTATCGTTTTACCACACTTGTGCTTCAAAGTAGCACCATGATATTCATGATAGAGAGTCTCCTATGTTATCACTTTCATATACTAGTGGGAATTTTTCATTATAGAACTTGGCTTGTATATTCCAGTGATGGGCTTCCTCAAAATGCCCTAGGTCTTCATGAGCAAGAAAGTTGGATGCACACCCACTTAGTTTCTTTTGTTGAGCTTTCATATACTTATAGCTCTAGTGCATCCGTTGCATGGCAATCCCTACTCACTCACATTGATATCTATTGATGGGCATCTCCATAGCCCGTTGATACGCCTAGTTGATGCGAGACTATCTTCTCCCTTTTTGTCTTCTCCACAATCACCATTCTATTCCACTTATAGTGCTATATCCATGGCTCACGCTCATGTATTGCGTGAAGATTGAAAAAGTTTGAGAACACCAAAAGTATGAAACAATTGCTTGGCTTGTGATCGGGGTCGTGCATGATTTAAATATTTTGTGTGGTGAAGATGGAGCATAGCCAGACTATATGATTTTGTAGGGTTAACTTTCTTTGGCCATGCTATTTTGAGAAGACATGATTGCTTTGCTAGTATGCTTGAAGTATTATTATTTTTATGTCAATATTAAACTTTTATCTTGAATCTTTCGGATCTGAATATTCATACCACAACTAAGAAGAATTACATTAAAATTATGCCAAGTAGCACTCCGCATCAAAAATTCTGTTTTTATCATTTACCTACTCGAGGACGAGCAGGAATTAAGCTTGGGGATGCTTGATACGTCTCCAACGTATCTATAATTTTTGATTGCTCTATGCTATATTATCGATTGTTTTGGACATTATTGGGCTATATTATCCACTTTGATATTATTTTTGGGACTAACCTATTAACCGGAGGCCCAGCCCAGAATTGCTGTTTTTTGCCTATTTTAGGGTTTCGAAGAAAAGGAATATCAAACGGAGTCCAAACGGAATGAAACCTTCGGGAACGTGATTTTCTCAACGAACAAGACCCAGGAGACTTGGACCCTACGTCAAGACACAAAAGAGGAGGCCACGAGGTAGGGGGCACGCCTACCCCCCCAGGCGCGCCCTCCACCCTCATGGGCCCCAGTTGCTCCACCGACGTACTCCATCCTCCTATATATACCTATGTACCCCCAAATGATCAGATACGGAGCCAAAACCCTAATTCCACCGCCGTAACTTTCTGTATCCACGAGATCCCATCTTGGGGCCTGTTCCGGAGCTCCGCTGGAGGGGGCATCGATCACGGAGGGCTTCTACATCAACACCATAGCCCCTCCGATGAAGTGTGAGTAGTTCACCTCAGACCTACGGGTCCATAGTTAGTAGCTAGATGGCTTCTTCTCTCTCTTTGGATCTCAATACAATGTTCTCCCCCACTCTTGTGGAGAACTATTCGATGTAATCTTCTTTTGGCAGTGTGTTTGTTGAGATCGATGAATTGCGGGTTTATGATCAAGTCTATCTATGAACAATATTTGAATCTTGTCTGAATTCTTTTATGTATGATTGGTTATCTTTGCAAGTCTCTTCGAATTATCAGTTTGGTTTGGCCTACTAGATTGATCTTTCTTGCAATGGGAGAAGTGCTTAGCTTTGGGTTCAATCTTGCGGTGTCCTTTCCCAGTGACAGTAGGGGCAGCAAGGCACGTATTGTATTGTTGCCATCGAGGATAACAAGATGGGGTTTTCATCATATTGCATGAGTTTATCCCTCTACATCATGTCATCTTGCTTAAGGTGCTACTCTGTTTTCATTAACTTAATACTCTGGATGCATGCTGGATAGTGGCCGATGAGTGTAGTAATAGTAGTAGATGCAGGTAGGAGTCGGTCTACTTGTCTCGGACGTGATGCCTATATACATGATCATACCTAGATTTTCTCATAACTATGCTCAATTCTGTCAATTTCTCAACAGTAATTTGTTCACCCACCGTAGAATACTTATGCTCTCGAGAGAAGCCACTAGTGAAACCTATGGCCCTCGGGTCTATCTTCATCATACCAATACTTAGTTATTTCCTTTGCTTTTATTTTACTTTGCATCTTTATCATAAAAATACCAAAAATAGTATCTTATCATATCTATCAGATCTCACTCTCGTAAGTGGCCATGTAGGGATTGACAACCCCTTATCGCGTTGATTGCGAGGATTTATTTGTTTTGTGCATGTACGAGGGACTGGCGCGTAGCCTCCTACTGGATTGATACCTTGGTTCTCAAAAACTGAGAGAAATACTTACGCTACTTTGCTGCATCATCCCTTCCTCTTCGGGGAAAACCAACGCAGTGCTCAAGAGGTAGCATGTAGGCAAATATTTGAGTTACGATTTTGGCCTTCAGTTGAAACAATGTCAAATAGTTTCGCAACTCATGCCACCTGGAACACCACATCGTAATGGTGTGTCCGAACGTCGTAACCGTACTTTATTAGATATGGTGCGATCTATGATGTCTCTTACCGATTTACCACTATCATTTTGGGGTTATGCATTAGAGACAACTGCATTCACGTTAAATAGGGCACCATCTAAAAATCTGTTGAGGCGACACCGTATGAACTATGATTTAGCAAGAAACCTAAGCTGTCGTTTCTTGAAGTTTGGGGCTATGATGCTTATGTGAAAAAGCTTCAACCTGATAAGCTCGAACCCAAATCGAAGAAATGCGTCTTCATAGGATACCCAAAAGAAACTATTGGATACACCTTCTATCATAGATCCGAAGGTAAGATCTTTGTTGCTAAGAGTGCATCCTTTCTAGAGAAGGATTTTCTCTCGAAAGAAGTGAGTGGGAGGAAAGTAGAACTTGATGAGGTAATTGTACCTTCTCTCAAATTGAAAAGTAGCTCATCACCAAAATCAGTTCCAGTGATGCCTATAGAATTAGTGAGGAAGTTAATGATGATGATCATGAAACTTCGGATCAAGTTACTACCGAACCTTGTAGGTTAACCAGAGTAAGATCCACACCAGAGTGGTACGGTAATCCTGTTCTGGAGGTCATGTTACTTGACCATGACGAACCTACGAACTATGAGGAAGCGATGATGAGCCCAGATTCCGACAGATGGCTTGAGGCCATGAAATCTGAGATAGAATCCAGGTATGAGAACAAATTGTGGACTTTGGTGAACTTGCCCGATGATCGGCAAGCCATTGAGAATAAATGGATCTTCAAGAGGAAGACGTATGCTGATAGTAGCATTACTATCTACAAAGCTCAAATTGTCGGAAAACAGTTTTTGACAAGTTCAAGGTATTGACTACGATGAGATTTTCTCATTCGTAGCGATGCTTAAGTCTACCCGAATCATGTTAGCAAATTGCCACATTTTATGAAATCTGGCAAATGGATATCAAACTACATTCCTTAATGGATTTCTTAAAGAAGAGTTGTATATGATGCAACCAGAAGGTTTTTTCAATCCTAAAGGTGCTAACAAAATGTGCAAGCTCCAGCAATCCATCTATGGATTGGTGCAAGCATCTCAGAGTTGGAATATATGGTTTGATAAGTTGATCAAAGCATATAGTTTTATACAGACTTGCGGTGAAGCCTGTATTTACAAGAAAGTGAGTGGGAGCACTACAACCTTTCAGATAAGTATATGTGAATGACATATTGTTGATCGGAAATGATGTAGAATTTTTCTGCAAAGCATAAAGGAGTATTTGAAAGGAGTTTTTCAAAGAAAGGCCTCGGTGAAGCTACTTACATATTAGGCATCAAGATCTATAGAGATAGATCAAGACGCTTGATAAGATTTTTCAATGATTACATAACTTGACAAGATTTTTGAAGTAGTTCAAAATGAAATAGTCAAAGAAGGAGTTCTTGCCTGTATTGCAAGGTGTAAAGTTGAGTAAGACTCAAAACACGACCATGGTAGAAAATAGAAAGAGAATGAAAGTCATTCCATATGCCTCAGCCACAGGTTCTATAAAGTATGATATGCTGTGTACCAAAGCTATTGTGTACCTTGCCATGAGTTTGGCAAGGGGGTACAATATTGATCCAGGAGTGGATCACTTGACAACGGTCAAAATTATCCTTAGAAGACTAAGGATATATTTCTCGGTTATGGAGGTGATAAAGAGTTCGTCGTAAAGAGTTACGCCGATGCAAGGTTTTACACCGATCCGGATGGCTCTAAGTCTCAATCTGGATACATATTGAAAGTGGGAGCAATTAGCTAGAGTAGCTCCATGCAGAGCATTGTAGACATAGAAAATTTGCAAAATACATACGGCTCTGAATGTGACAGACCCTTTGACTAAGCTTCTCTCACAAGAAAAACATGATCACACCTTAGTACTCTTTGGGTGTTAATCACATAGCGATGTGAACTAGATTATTGACCCTAGTAAAACCCTTTGGATATTAGTCACATGGTGATGTGAACTAATCACATGGTGATGTGAACTATTGGTGTCGAATCACATGGCGATGTGAACTAGATTATTGACTCTAGTGCAAGTGGGAGTCTGAAGGAAATATGCCCTAGAGGCAATAATAAAGTTGTTATTTATATTTCCTTATATCATGATAAATGTTTATTATTCATGCTAGAATTGTATTAACCGGAAACTTAGTACATTTGTGAATACATAGACAAACAGAGTGTCCCTAGTATGCCTCTACTTGACTAGCTTGTTAATCAAAGATGGTTAAGTTTCCTAGCCATAGACATGTGTTGTCATTTGATGAACAGGATCGCATCATTAGAGAATGATGTGATGGACTAGACCCATCCGTTAGCTTAGCACTATGATTGTTTAGTTTATTGCTATTGCTTTCTTCATGACTTATACATGTTCCCATGACTATGAGATTATGCAACTCCCGAATACCGGAGGAACACCTTGTGTGCTATCAAACGCCACAACGTAACTGGGTGATTATAAAGATCCTCTACAGGTGTCACCGATGGTGTTTGTTAAGTTGGCATAGACCGAGATTAGGATTTGTCACTTTGATTGTCGGAGAGGTATCTCTGGGCCCTCTCGGTAATGCACATCACTATAAGCCTTGTAAGCAATGTGACTAATGAGTTAGTTACGAGATGATGCATTACAGAATGAGTAAAGAGACTTGCCGATAACGAGATTGAACTAGGTATGCTGATACCGACGATCGAATCTCAGGCAAGTAACATACCGATGACAAAGGGAACAACGTATGTTGTTATGCGGTTTGACCGATAAAGATCTTTGTAGAATATGTAGGAGCCAATATGAGCATCCAACTTCTGCTATTGGTTATTGACCGGAGATATGTCTCGGTCATGTCTACATAGTTCTCGAACCCATAGGTCCGCACGCTTAATGTTCGATGACGATTTGTATTATGAGTTATGTGATTTGATTACCGAAGTTTGTTCGGAGTCCCTGATGAGATCACAGACATGACAAGGAGTCTTGAAATGGTCGAGACGTAAATATCGATATATTGGAAGGCTATATTCGTACATAGGAAAGGTTCTGAGTGGTTCGGGTATTTTTCAGAGTACCGGAGAGTTACGGGAATTCGCCGGGGGAAGTATTGAGCCTTCATGGGCCTTAGTGGAAAGGAGAGAAGGGCCACAAGGGGAGGTCGCTCGCCCCCCATGGGCTGGTCCGAATTGGACTAGGGAGGGGGCGGCGCCCCCCTCTTTCCCTCTCCCTCTCCTCTCCTTCCTTCTTCTCCTACTTGGACTAGGAAAGGGGGAAACCTACTCCTACTAGGAGTAGGAATCCCCCCTTTGGGCGCGCCCCTTGTGGCCAGCCCTCCTCCTCCTCCCCTCCTTTATATACGGGGGAGGGGGCACCCCATAGACACACAAGTTGATTTCTTAGCCGTGTGCGGTTCCCCCCTCCATAGATTTCCACCTCGGTCATATTGTTGTAGTGCTTAGGCGAAGCCCCGCGTCGATAACTTCATCATCACCGTCAACACACCGTCATGCCGACAAAACTCTCCCTCGGCCTCAGCTGGATCTAGAGTTCGAGGGACGTCACCGAGCTGAACGTGTGCAGATCGCGGAGGTGCCGTACATTCGGTACTTGATCGGTTGGATCACGAAGACAGTCGACTCATCAACCGCGTTACTTAACGCTTCCGCTTTCGGTCTACGAGGGTATGTAGACACACTCTCCCCTCTCGTTTCTATGCATCTCCTAGATAGATCTTGCGTGATCGTAGTAATTTGTTTGAAATACCGTGTTCCCCAACAGTAGACGAGGACATCATGTCGCACGCACAACTGGGCAACGGCAACCTTCTGATCGTGCCCGACACGACCCATAGTGTACTCGAGGTCGAAGCCGACCACTTGGTACTTGTCCTCAGCAAGGAACTGCTCCATAGTTTGGATGAGCTCTCCACCGAGACCGAATCATTCGCTTACACCACCAACAGAGCCTTCCCCCTCACGTGGGTGTCCACGATGTGTTGCATGGTGAACTGCCCGCCGTTGTCGTCGTCGGCCGCTGGGAGCGCCATTGGAACTGTTGGATGTCCTCTCTGTATGTGTCCTCGTGGGTGTGCTTATTGTGTCGTGTGACACGAGAGATGAAGGTAAATGGCTGCAGGAATAAAAGGGGGTCGGGCGGCCTGGATTCTCGGCGCGTTCACATGGCAGTTTTTGCAGCGGGTTACTGCATCGTCGCGCAGCGCCCGGTGAGGGAGTCCTGGACTAAGGGATCCTCGGGCGTCCGACCTATTGGACATGGGACGGACTATTGGGCCATGAATTTACAAGATAGAATACTTTCTCCCGTGTCCGGATAGGACTCTCCTTTGCGTGGATGGCAAGTTAGGCAGCCAGATATACTATTTCCTTTCTATCTAACCGACTTTGTACAACCCTAATCCCCACTGGTGTCTATATAAACCGGAGGGTTTATTTCATAGGAATAATCATAATCAGATAGGCTAGACTTCTAGGGTTTTAGCCATTACGATCTCATGGTAGACCAACTCTTTTAACCCCCATACTCATCAATATTAATCTAGCAGGACGTAGGGTTTTACCTCCATTGAGAGGGCCCGAACCTGGGTAAACATTTTGTTCCATGTCTCCTGTTACCATCGACCTGAGACGCACAGTTCGGGACCCCCTACTCGAGATCCGCCAGTTTTGACACCGACATTGGTGCTTTCATTGAGAGTTCCATTGTGTCGTCATCAAGAGGTTCAATGGCCCCGTCAATCATCAACAACATTGTCCAGGGAGAAACCTTCCTCCCCGGACCGATCTTCGTGTTCGGCGGCTTCGTACTGCGGGCCAACTTGCTTGGCCATCTAGAGCAGATCAATAGCTACGCCCCTGGCCATTAGGTCAGATTTGGTAGCTTGAACTATGTCGCGGACATCCGCGGAGACTTGATCTTCAACGGATTCGAGACCGCGGCAGTAGCCCCTCCCTGTTACCACAATGAACCTGACTTAAATCTGTCATCGAACCACACCCAGGAGATAGAACCTACAACTGCTCCGGCTCTTGATCCGAAGCAGATCATGCCATCCAAGGACGGGAGGCTCAACCCCACCACGGAGGCCGTAGAATCAGCGGTGTTGGAGTCGCACACAGACCCAACCTCAAGTGAGATCTGTGTTGCCAGAACCTCGGACACGTTTCCGGCTACAGGTTCCGAAGCATGTGCGTCCATGCACGACGAGCTTGATCGGGCGTCGATCGTTAAATTCAGCTCCACGGACATCTTCCGGCACCCGCCTTTTGGCTACGTGCTAAACTCATTAAAAACACTCTCCTTAGCGGGGGACTCATAACCGAATTATATCCGGTTCGAACTGGAGGCTGATAATGGACAATTTCGCTTCCCACCCCTGCCCACTTAATATACACTTTCGAAGACTTAACTGACATGCTTGATTACGACTTCGACGACATCGACGGTATGGACGACGATGCCGGAGAACAAGAGGCCTAAAAACCACCGATTACCGGGCGCTGGACGGCCTCTTCCTCGTATGACGTATACATGGTGGATGCACAAAAAGAGTATAGTGGCGATGACAAGGAAGATCCAGTTGAGGATAAACCTCCCGAGATACAACCAAAGCGTCGGCGTCAGCGGTGCCTGATACGTCTCCAACGTATCTATAATTTTTGATTGCTCCATGTTATATTATTTATTGTTTTGGGCAATATTGGGCTTTATTATCCACTTTTATATTATTTTTGGGACTAACCTATTAACCGGAGGCCCAGCCCAGATTTGCTGTTTTATGCCTATTTCAGTGTTTTTAAGAAAAGGAATATCAGACGGAGTCGAAACGGAACGAAATCAACTAGAGAAGTTATTTTTGGAACGAAAGCCACCCGATGGGCTTGGACCCCACGTCAAGGAAGGAACGAGGAAGCCACGAGGGTGGGGGGCGCGCCCCCTACCTCGTGGGGCCCCCTTGGCTCCTCCGACGTACTTCCTGCACCCATATATATCGTCGTACCCTAAAACTTCCAGAACGAACAATAGATCGGGAGTTCCGCCGCCAGAAGCCTCCGTAGCCACCGAAAGCCAATCTAGACCCGTTCCGGCACCCTGCCGGAGGGGGAAATCCTTCTCCGGTGGCCATCTTCATCATCCCGGTGCTCTCCATGACGTGGAGGGAGTAGTTCTCCCTCGAGGCTGAGGGTATGTACCAGTAGCTATGTGTTCTCTCTCTCTCTCTCTCTCGTGTTCTTGAGGTGATACGATCTTGATGTATCGCGAGCTTTGCTATTATAGTTGGATCCTATGATGTTTTCTTCCGCCCTCTACTCTCTTGTAATGAATTGAGTTTCCCCTTTGAAGTAATCTTATCGGATTGAGTCTTTAAAGATTTGAGAACACTTGATGTATGTCTTGCCGTGCATATCTGTGGTGACAATGGGATACCACGTGATTCACTTGATGTATGTTTTGGTGATCAACTTGCGGGTTCCGTCCATGAACCTATGCATAGGGGTTGGCACACGTTTTCGTCGTGATTCTCCGGTAGAACTTTGGGGCACTCTTTGAGGTTCTATGTGTTGGTTGAATAGATGAATCTGAGATTGTGTGATGCATATCGTATAATCGTAGCCACGGATACTTGAGGTGACATTGGAGTATCTAGGTGACATTAGGGTTTTGGTTGATTTGTATCTTAAGGTGTTATTGTAGTATGAACTCTAGGGCTGTTTGTGACACTTATAGGAATAGCCCAACGGATTGATTGGAAAGAATAACTTTGAGGTGGTTTCGTACCCTACCATAATCTCTTCGTTCGTTCTCCGCTATTAGTGACTTTGGAGTGACTCTTTGTTGCATGTTGAGGGATAGTTTTATGATCCAATTATGTTAGTATTGTTGAGAGGACTTGCACTAGTGAAAGCATGAACCCTAGGCCTTGTTTCCTAGCATTGCAATACCGTTTACGCTCACTTTTATCATTCGTTACCTTGCTGTTTTTATAATTTCAGATTACAAAAACCATTATCTATTATCCATATACCACTTGTATCACCATCTCTTCGCCGAACTAGTGCACCTACACAATTTACCAATGTATTGGGTGTGTTGGGGACACAAGAGACTCTTTGTTATTTGGTTGCAGGGTTGCTTGAGAGAGACCATCTTCATCCTACGGCTCCTACAGATTGATAAACCTTAGGTCATCCACTTGAGGGAAATTTTCTACTGTCCTACAAACCTCTGCACTTGGAGGACCAACAACATCTACAAGAAGAAGGTTGTGTAGTAGACATCAAGCTCTTTTCTGGCGCCGTTGCTAGGGAGGTGAGTGCTTGAAGGTATATCTTTAGATCTTGCAGTCGAGTCTTTTAGTTTCTTGTTTTATCACTAGTTTAGTTTATAAAAGAAAACTACAAAAAATAGAATTGAGTTTGTCTCATACGCTTCATCTTTCTAATATCTTTCGTGAGTATGATGGAAAGGATAATTGTGCTCAAGTGCTAGAAGAAGAGATCTCTAAAATGTTTGGCACTAAATATTTGAATGATGAGCATGATTGCAATATTGTTAGTACGAATTCTTTGAATATCCATGATGCTAATGATGATTGCACTAGTTATGATGAAGATGCCTCCTATAAACATGTCAATTTTTGTGGAGTAGACTGGGTTTGCAAGTACACACCAAATAGGGAAGATAGATATTGCAAGAGGCATAAGTACTTACAAACCAAATTGTTGCAAGAAGGGCTAGATGAATGTGCCGAAAATTTATCTTTTCTTAGCCCTACTTGTGAACTTTGCAATGAATGTGATCATTTTAGTACCCAATGCAAATTGTTTCATGAGCGTATCGTGCCAAAAATTGTGATGACTTGATTTCCCTTGCACATCATAATGAACTTAGTTTGCTCTTGGGTTATGAATAAATTAAACGTAGAACTAAGGATATTCCAAAATTTGCCCTTGATAAAGTTCTTCATTTTGATCTAGAGGAAATTTATATGTATTGCGCAGTGAATTGCATTGAAAATCCTTATATTGCCAATTACATAAAGAAAACAAAACAAATAGAAGATGAAGAGAATGCTAACGAAAGGGAAGAGACTTCCCAATATTCTCCTATTATTTCTTATGATGAATCAGGTAACGAAGAGGAGCCCTCTATTCAACCAATCTCATTAATAAGGAGCTCCAAAAAGAGGATTAAACCCACACATGCTGTGGTGAAGAAGAAGAAAAGAAAAAGGAAGAGAGGTAAAAAGGTATCTCTCCCAAATAAAGTTGCTCCTATTATTGTTGTGCCTCATGAAAATGAAGATGATACACTTGATGATGATCTCATTATGCCTATTGCTTGTTGTGATGATTATGATTGGGAAGATAATGATAGTTCTTATGATCTTGAAAATCTTTTTGGTATTTGCTTGTAAGAATATAATAATTGCTATACTATCGGTACTATCTATACTATTAATGATGAGAGTGATTATGCTTATGATATGAAAAGGCCCAAGCTTGGGGAAGCTATGTTTGATGAGGATGACATATTTGAGAATATATTTGCTGCAATTAATGTTTTTCCCAATCTTGGAGAAGCTATGATTAATGAAGATGATATTTTTAGTCTCCCAACTTTTGATATGCAAGTTTATAATGATGATAGCATGCCTCCTACTTATGATGATTATTGTGATGATACTTATGCTATAAAAAGTAGTGATTATATTTATAAAAATTGTCATGATTATGATTACCCCTTCTCTGAACATTACTCTTTTAACGTGGAAACAATTTATATCATTCAAGTCTCTTATGATACTCCCACTATTCCGAATGAGAAGAATTTTGCTTGTGTGGAGAGTAGTAAAATTTCTATGCTTGTAGATCATGAAAAGAATGCTTTAGGTGCTGGTTATATTGTTGAATTCATTCATGATTATACTGAAAATTATTATGAGGGAGGAATATATGCTTGTAGGAATTGCAATAATACCAAGTTTCCTCTCTATGTGCTTAAAATTTTGAAGTTATGCTTGTTTTACCTTCCTATGCAAGTTGATTATTGCTCCCATAAGTTGTTTGTTCACAAAATCCCCATGCATATGAAGTATGTTAGACTTAAATGTGCTAGTCATATTCTTCATGATGCTCTCTTTATATCTCAATTCTTATCTTTTATGTGAGCATCGTTGAAATCATCATGCCTAGCTAGGGGCGTTAAATGATGGCGCTTGTTGGGAGGCAACCCAATTTTATTTTTATTCCTTGCTTTTTGCTCCTGTTTAGTAATAAATAATTCATCTAGCCTCTGATTAGATGTGGTTTTATGCTTTTAATTAGTGTTTGTGCCAAGTAGAACCTTTGGGAAGACTTTGGGAAAGTCTTGTTGATCATGCTATAAAAAACAGAAACTTTAGCGCTCACGAGAATTGCTGCCATTTTTATTTGGAGAGTGATATTTAGTTAATTATTTTTGCAGATGATTAATAGATAAATTACTCAGGTCCATCAGTTTATTTGAGAATTTTATGAGTTCCATAAGTATACGTTTGATCCATATTACTACAGACTGTTCTGTTTTTGCCAGATTCTGTTTTTCATGTGTTGTTTACTTATTTTGATGAATCTATGGCTAGTAAAATAGTTTATAAACCATATAGAAGTTGTAATACAGTAGGTTTAACACCAATATAAATAAAGAATGAGTTAATTACAGTACCTTGAAGTGGTGATTTATTTTCTTATACTAACAGAGCTTACGAGTTTTCTGTTAAGTTTTGTGTTGTGAAGTTTTCAAGTTTTGTGTAATGATTCGATGGACTATGGAATAAGGAGTGGAAAGAGCCTAAGCTTGGGGATGCCCAAGGCACCCCAAGGTAATATTCAAGGACAACCAAAATCCTAAGCTTGGGTATGCCCCGGAAGGCATCCCCTCTTTCGTCTTCATTCATCGGTAACTTTACTTGGAGCTATATTTTTATTCGCCACATGATATGTGTTTTGCTTGGAGCATCATTTTATTTTATTTTGCTTTGCTTGCTGTTTGAATAGAATAACAAGATCTGAAATTATTAAATGTTAGAGAGTCTTCACATAGTTGCATAATTATTCATCTACTCATTGATCTTCACTTATATCTTTTAGAGCATGGTCGTAGTTTTATTTTGAAGAAATAGATGAACTCTCATGCTTCACTTAGATTATTTTGAGAGTCTTAAATAGCATGATAATTTTCTTAAAATCCTAATATGCTAGGTATACAAGATTAATAATAAAATTCTCTTATGAGTGTGTTGAATACTAAGAGAAGTTCGATACATGATAATTGTTTTGAGATATGGAGATGGTGATATTAGAGTCATGCTAGTTGAGTGGTTATGAATTTGAGAAATACTTGTGTTGAAGCTTGTGATTCCCCTAGCATGCACGTCTGGTGAACCGTTATGTGGTGAAGTCGGAGCATGATTTATTTTTTTGATTGCCTTCCTTATGACTGGCGGTCGGGGACGAGCGATGGTCTTTTCCTACCAATCTATCCCCCTAGGAGCATGCGCGTAGTACTTTGTTTCGATAACTAATAGATTTTTGCAATAAGTATGTGAGTTCTTTATGACTAATGTTGATTCCATGGATTATACGCACTCTCACCCATCCATCCTTGCTAGCCTCTTCGGTATCGTGCATTGCCCTTTCTCACATCGAGAGTTGGTGCAAACTTCGCCGGTGCATCCAAACCCCGTGATATGATACACTCTTTCACACATAAACCTCCTTATATCTTCCTCAAAACAGCCACCATACCTACCTATTATGGCATTTCCATAGCCATTCCGAGATATATTGCCATGCAACTTTCCACCATCTAGTTTATCATGACACATTCATCATTGTCATATTGCTAGCATGATCATGTAGTTGACATAGTATTTGTGGCAAAGCCACCATTCATAATTCTTTCATACTTGTCACTCTTAATTCATTGCATATCCCGGTACACCACCGGAGGCATCCATATAGAGTCGTACTTTGTTCTAGTATCGAGTTGTAATCACTGAGTTGTAAATAAATAGAAGTGTGATGATCATCATTCAATAGAGCATTGTCCCCAAAAAGGAGAAAGGCCAAAGAAGAAAAAAGAAGGCCCAAAAAAAGAATAGAAAATAAATAAAAGGGACAATGTTACTATCCTCTTACCACAATTGTGCTTCAAAGTAGCACCATGATCTTCATGATAGAGAGTCTCCTATGTTGTCACTTTCATATACTAGTGGGAATCTTTCATTATAGAATTGGCTTGTATATTCCAATGACGGGCTTCCTCAAAATGCCCTAGGTCTTCATGAGCAAGCGAGTTGGATGCACACCCACTAGTTTCTTTTGTTGAGCTTTCATACACTTATAGCTCTAGTGCATCCGTTGCATGGCAATCCCTACTCACGCACATTGATATCTATTGATGGGCATCTCCATAGCCCATTGATATGCCTAGTTGATGTGAGACTATCTTCTCCCTTTTTGTCTTCTCCACAACCACCATTCTATTCCACCTATAGTGCTATGTCCATGGCTCACGCTCATATATTGCGTGAAGATTGAAAAAGTTTGAGAACATCAAAAGTATGAAACAATTGCTTGGCTTGTCATCGGGGTTGTGCATGATTTAAATATTTTGTGTGATGAAGATAGAGCATAGCCAGACTATATGATTTTGTAGGGATAGCTTTCTTTGGCCATGTTATTTTGAGAAGACATAATTGCTTAGTTAGTATGCTTGAAGTATTATTATTTTTATGTCAATATGAACTTTTGTCTTGAATCTTTCGGATCGGAATATTCATATCACAAGTAAGTAGAATTACATTGAAATTATGCCAACTAGCATTCCACATCAAAAATTATCTTTTTTATCATTTACCTACTTAAGGACGAGCAGGAATTAAGCTTGGGGATGCTTGATACGTCTCCAACGTATCTATAATTTTTGATTGCTCCATGCTATATTATGTACTGTTTTGGGCAATATTGGGCTTTATTATCCACTTATATATTATTTTTGGGAATAACCTATTAACCGGAGGCCCAGCCTAGATTTGCTGTTTTATGCCTATTTCAGTGTTTTGAAGAAAAGGAATATCAGACGGAGTCGAACGGAACGAAATCAACTAGAGAAGTTATTTTTGGAACGAAAGCCACCCGATGGACTTGGACCCCATGTCAAGGAAGGAACAAGGAAGCCACGAGGGTGGGGGGCGCGCCCACCCCCTAGGGCGCGCCCCCTGCCTCGTGGGGCCCCCGTGTCTCCTCCGACGTACTTCCTGCACCCATATATATCGTCGTACCCTAAAACTTCCAGAACGAACAATAGATCGAGAGTTCCGCCACTAGAAGCCTCCGTAGCCACCGAAAGCCAATCTAGACCCGTTCCGGCACCCTGCCGGAGGGGGCAATCCTTCTCCGGTGGCCATCTTCATCATCCCGGTGCTCTCCATGACGATGAGGGAGTAGTTCTCCCTCGGGGCTGAGGGTATGTACCAGTAGCTATGTGTTTGATCTCTCTCTCCCTCTCGTGTTCTTGAGGTGATACGATCTTGATGTATCGCGAGCTTTGCTATTATAGTTGGATCCTATGATTTTTTTCTTCCCCCCTCTAATCTCTTGTAATGAATTGAGTTTCCCCTTTGAAGTAATCTTATCGGATTGAGTCTTTAAAGATTTGAGAACATTTGATGTATGTCTTGCCGTGTGTATCTGTGGTGACAATGGGATACCACGTGATTCACTTGATGTATGTTTTGGTGATCAACTTGCGGGTTCCGCCCATGAACCTATGCATAGGGGTTGGCACACCTTTTCGTCGTTATTCTCCGGTAGAACTTTGGGGCACTCTTTGAGGTTCTATGTGTTGGTTGAATAGATGAATCTGAGTTTGTGTGATGCATATCGTATAATCATACCCACGGATACTTGAGGTGACATTGGAGTATCTAGGTGACATTAGGGTTTTGGTTGATTTGTATCTTAAGGTGTTATTCTAGTACGAACTCTAGGGCTGTTTGTGACACTTATAGGAATAGCCCAACGGATTGATTGGAAAGAATAACTTTGAGGTGGTTTCGTACCCTACCATAATCTCTTGTTCGTTCTTTGCTATTAGTGACTTTGGAGTGACTCTTTGTTGCATGTTGAGGGATAGTTTTATGATCCAATTATGTTAGTATTGTTGAGAGGACTTGCACTAGTGAAAGTATGAACCCTAGGCCTTGTTTCCTAGCATTGCAATACCGTTTACGCTCACTTTTATCATTCGTTACCTTGCTGTTTTTATAATTTCAGATTACAAAAACCATTATCTATTATCCATATACCACTTGTATCACCATCTGTTCGCCGAACTAGTGCACCTATACAATTTACCATTGTATTGGGTGTGTTGGGGACAAAAGAGACTCTTTGTTATTTGGTTGAGAGAGACCATCTTCATCCTACGCCTCCTACGGATTGATAAACCTTAGGTCATCCACTTGAGGGAAATTTGCTACTGTCCTACAAACCTCTGCACTTGGAGGCCCAACAATGTCTACAAGAAGAAGGTTGTGTAGTAGACATCAGTGCCGCTTTAAGTCACGCCGCAGCAAAGACAACAACACCGGCACAGGAGAAGATAACACTCGAGACGGTGCCGAAGACAATGAAGACCCCGTTGAGGCAACTTTTGAACAAGATGAACGGGAAGACGGGCAAGTTAGCCCTGAGGAACAAGCCACACACAAATACTTGAAGGACAGTAATTATCTTCCGCTCTTCGAGGATGAGGCGAGCCTCGGCACCGAGGATTTTATCGTGCTTGAGGAACCTCTCAAGCAAGAGCGCTTCAAGCGCCAGCTAATAGCCACTACAAGGAGCCTGAAAAAGAAACAATAGCAGCTTCAAGCTGATCAAGATATGCTCAATAATACATGGACTGATGTCCTGGCAGCTAAGGAATACGGCCTCAAGCGCCCAGCCAAAAGTTGCCCGAAGCGCAAATTGCTACCTCAGTTCGATGACGAGGCATTGGAGCTCGTCCCATCATTGCGCAATGCGGCTGACCGACCAGCACGTGGTCGGGATAAAGCGGCAATTCAAGCCGAACACCAGCCTGCCCTACCTCACCATAAAGGCAGAGATAAAACAGCTCGGGGACACACATATGACCTACGACGGGACTTGGACTGTAGAGCAGGTCAGAACAAATCGATCTATGGATCACGGGGACGTGCCCCGACACGCGATAATGGCTATCTACACTACAAAAAATACACTTCCGTGATGATACGTGTTTGTCACAGTAGGTCACGCTTTCTGTCATGCATGTACATCCATGACAATTTTATGACAGAATCAAGATAGTCATACCTGTGTTGTCATAGAAGTGTTCCATGACATTACCAAAATTATCATCACGGAAGTGTCCACTTCCATGACAATAAATCGCGCGTCACAGAAGTGCTTTCATCAAGGGTGACCGACACGTGGCATCCACCGTAACGGAACACCGTTAAGCTATCGAGTCCAGTTTTGGATCCGATAACCCGTTAACAGCCCCGACCAATGGGGATTTTCCACGTATAAAATCATCATTGGCTGGAGGAAACACGTGTCGGCTCACCGTTGGGACAGATGTCATCCACTCATTGGACCCAAAGCACCTATGATACATCAGCACGTGGCACAGCCCAACAGAGGCCCATTCCTGTGAAAAGGCTGGCCCGTTTGACTTGGTCAAAAGGTGGCGGGCCGGCCCACGACAAGCCTGTTAATGGCCTTTTCGTATATAGCCCATTTACAACCCGCTAACCTAGGGCCCGTTTATGGCCTATCCGAATTAGGCCCAGTAGCGTCATCTGGGCCATCCAATATAATTCCAACCCGTTTTAACTTCCGACCCATGTATGGCCCATGACGTCTTTCGGCCCATATGAGGCCCTTAGTAACCCTCGGCCCATTAACGGCCCATGGTAAAACTGGCCCGTAATGAACAGTGTATCACTTTATACCCATTAACGGCCCATTATTCCGTTGGGCCGTTTCCAGCCCATGTTATCTTTCGGCCTTCTCAAGGCCCATTTATTCTTGGGCTCATTTCCAGCATTCATTTACTTTTGGCCCGTTACTGTCATTTTCTGCTTGTGGGCCAAATTCAGCCCGTGGTTACAGTCAGCGCGTTTGTGGCCTGTTAATACGTTGGGCCATTTTCATAGCGTCATCAAATACGGCCGATTAAGGACGACCCGTTATGGTCGGCCCATGAACGGACGATTTCAACTCTAGCCCATTTACGACCATAATGTAGTCTATTATTGGCCCATGTTTGGCCAACCGATCATACGGCCCGTAGAAGGCCCATTGATGATACGACCCGTAGAAGGCCCATTGTGTGTACGGCCCGTAGAAGGCCCATTGTTTCTACGCCCCATAGAAGGCCCATTGTTTATACGATCCTTAGAAGGCCCATTGTTTCTACGGCCCGTAGGAGGCCCATGTTAACTATAGTAAATATGTAGCCCATGGTTAATGTGGCCTAGTTTTAAAAAATAGGTTATTGCGGCCACTAGAAAACCGCGGAAAAAGAACTGCACTGACTATAAGAAAACAAATAAACAAGACAATAAGGAAATAAATAAGCAAGCAACTTACGCTAGGCTATCACGGCTATTACACATATTACATCCACTGGGCATCAAAGTTCGCCACCAGTGCAAATATAGGGAACGAAGCAGCATATAAACGCCGCAGCAAAACAAGTCCAGAACTGAAACCACTTCAGAAGAGCTCAAGAAACAATATCCTGGGTACCCATAATGCTGGCAAGATGCTTAGCAAGCTTATTAACTTTCTCTTGTTTGGCGCTTAAATCCTCCAGCACTTGCTGTTGCACCAGAAAGTATGCATCTGAATTCTGCAGGGACTTCCTCAGTCCTTCGGCTTCCTGTCGCATAACATCTGATCGATGTCTTTCAACTTGAAGTTGAGACTCAAGAAGCCGAACTGATTCAGGCAGCGAGTTCGAAGAGCTGGTGCCAGCAGTAGTAGCCAGTAACTCGAACACTACATCAAGACAGGACTTTGGGGTTGTCTCAGTGTCTTCAATATAGTTTTTATCAGCTTTCTTGGAGACCAACAGGGATGTCTCACTATCTTGAACCTTATCTGCATTACTTCCTTTACCATTGCATAACGGGGTACTCTTCTCCAATATTTTATCCGCGTTCTAAAAGAGAAACAAACAAACACATCACAGGTTTACAATGTAGTATATGAAACTCATTTTGGTAAACCAGTTCAGTAGTAAGGTGGACAGGATAACAGCATGAAACAAACATATATCTATGTAGTATGGTCACTGTATGGTCTATATCATTCTAGTTTATGTTGCCAAATCAAGATAGATACAGTTCGAATCATATCTATTTAAGACAAAGCAGCATAGACAGAATATAAGTGTGGGAAACTACACAGCAATAACAACACTTGTAATGTGCATGGCATGAGAACATAACTGTTTATTCAATTGAAACTGAAATCAACATAGAGCAAGTTACAACAGCAAACACGTTAAAGAAACAGGTTTAAAACATACCTGTTGCGCCATTGGAGTTTCAATTGCATCCTTCAAATTTGAAATTAGTTGGTATGAGTAAATACAGTGATGCAAGAGCAAAGTAGTATGAACCATAGCTACGGAACCTGACCTGAGAACAATTCTTCTTCTGCTTTAAGCGTTGACTTGGGGTTCGGAGTGGTGGTCCTCGTGCTTTGGGCACTGCAGTTGCCTTACTAACTGCTCGTGTTTGGGTGCTCTGTGGTGGAGACGGTGCTGTGTCAACGGGAACTGGGTTACTATCTGCTGGGGTTGGGGTTAGAAGGGGTGTAGCTGGTTCTCTGTCCAACTGGGTAGGGGTACAATCTGCGTGAGTCTGGGTTATGTGTGGTGGGGCTGGTTCTTGGGCAAGTACAACCGTGGTTCTATCTCCATCGACAGGTAGCACGATCTTTTCTGAAGACCGTGTTTTTACTCCCACAGATACTGCCATCACCCCCTCCAATTGAAATGGCTGATAAACAAGAAAAGTAATTGAATGTACAGACATTGTAAGATAGACAGGTGCAATGGATAGTAGGGAAGAAAACAGGGCATGAAATAATTCACATTTATGTTGTCTAACCAAACAGAATAGCAGGACATAATTTCACATATATGATGGCTAATTAAACAGGATAGCATGACACAATTTCACATGTATGATGGCTAACTAAACAGGATAGAATGACATACTTCAAAATATGATGACTATGTAAACAGGATGACATGATATAACTATACGATGTGTCTATTAAAGTGGTTGGCATGCCATAAATCACAAACATGCCGTCGATGGAAACATGATGGCATGATATAATTCACGGATAGAATGACATAATTCAAAATATGATGACTATGTGAACAGGATGAGATGATATAACTATATTATGTCTTTAGAAAATGGGTTGGCATGCCATAATTCAGATACATGCTGTCTATGTAAACATCATGGCATGATATAATTCAAATATATGATTTATATACTAAGGAAGTGAGCAGAGGGCAATCGCATATATGATGTGTCAACTAAGGAGATGGCATTCAATATCGTGTATATGATGTAAAAACTAAGCATTGCAATACAACATATGCATGATATGAGTAATATAACCCTGCCAAGTTTGAGCATACACCTCAGGGGGATAATAGGACTGGTCATCTGCCTCTGAATCCTCCTCTGAAGAGCTATCTGTAACCAGCAAGATATCTGCTTCAGCAGGTAGCATTGTCTGCTCTGAAGACCTTGTTTTCACTCCAGATTTCTCCATCACCAATTCAAATGGCTGATGCACAGGAAGAGCAGTTGAATATACAAACATTGTCGACAAAAGCAATGAGAAATACAAAAAAGGATGGCATGATATAATTCACATATATGACGCTTGGCTAAACAGCATGGCATTGCATAATTCACATATATAATGCCTTGCAACAAGATAGCATTGCATAATTCACATATATAATGTCTTGCAACAAGATGGCATTGCATAATTCACATATATGGTAATTAGACACTAAACAGGTGGCATTCACACAAAGCATGTCTAAACTAAGCAAATGACATAGCAATGCAAGATACCATACGCACGATATGAGCAACATAACCCTGCCAAGTTAGAGCATGCACCTCGGGGGGGGGAATAGGACTGGTCATCTGTCTCTGAATCCTCCTCTGAGGAGCTATCTGTAACCAGCAAGACATGTGCTTCGTCAGATAGCATTGTCTGCTCTGAAGACCTTGTTTCCACTCCAGATTTTTCCATGACCGTGCCGAATGGCTGATGCACAGGAAGAGTAATTGAATGTACTAAAATTGTTGACAAATTTAACACGTAATAAAAAATGATGTCATGATATAATTCACATATAAGATGACTGGCTAACCAGGGTGGCATTGCAAAATTCACATATATGATGCCTGGCTAAACAAGATGGCATTGCATGATTCACATATACGATAAAGAAACTAAACAGATGGCATTGACACAAAGCATGTCTAAACTAAGCAGATGACATCTTTGATGTATACAGTAAGCAATGCAAGGCACCATATGCATGATATTACCAACATCAGCATGCCAAGTTAGAGCGAAGACCTCATGGGGTAAATAGGAGTGGTCTTCTGCTTCTGAATCCCCCTCAGAACAGTTATCTTCCTCTTGATTACGATCCGAAATGGGTGGAGGGGGGCTGCCTTTGCGCCCACCATGGAGCGACGTCTGCATGAAATTTTATTGCCACGCAAGGCTCGTCTCTTTTGCTCTACATGTTCAGTTCCATTGTGTACAATAACTGACATGCATAGGAATAAAACATAGTGAGATTATGTAAGGAGTGCATGCACAAATCCAGAGTGATGGTAGCAAACTGTGGATAGACCCAAAACCAATGATAGCAGGCAGATAATAGCTTTAGTTAAAAAATACAGATAATGGCTCCTTTAATGTTTGTTTGCACCCAACATGAAACTCATAGTAGACACCCGAGATTAACCAGATAGTAGACAGATAGTACTGATTGCTGCCCCAATATGTACCCCACAACCATTTAAAAACTCAAGTTTCAGCATAAGTTTGGACCTGACTCGGAGTCTAATAGGTGAACACGATGATAAAGTAGCATGTCATCATATTAAGCGATGCATAACGTAAGCAGACACGGAAGAGTGCGACCTCTCTTGCGGACCCGTGTAGTCCTCAAGGTCATCTGCTCAGTTGATGATGGTAATGCAGTTGTCGTGGCTGCCGGCGGCGGGGAAGAAGATCTGAGGCGGCGAAAGATAGTCTGGAGAGCGGATCCCTGCTGTGGTGAACCCTTCCGTCGTTGGAGCAGCTGAGCTGGGGTGGAACACAGCACCGCAGGAGCAGGACAAACCACACAAGGTTTTCTTTGACACATATCTGTAACAGAAGTAATTGTGTAAGGGCTTGTTTGAATTTGAGGATTCTAACAATGCAGGGATAGGAAATAGACAGGAATAGGATAGGAATGCACGTGCAAAACAGAGAATTTAAAAACACAGGATTTCTGCCAATCTGGGTGTTTGGTTCACAAGAATTGGAAGATCACAGGATGCAA
The DNA here is from genome assembly GCF_018294505.1 of Triticum aestivum. NCBI lineage: Eukaryota > Viridiplantae > Streptophyta > Magnoliopsida > Poales > Poaceae > Triticum > Triticum aestivum. The sequence continues at coordinate 433,137,021 of NC_057803.1, forward strand.
AGAAGCATGGTGAGATTAAGTCAAACCACAAGAAAATGTACGGTTATAATGCTATTATGCTACTATCTCTTAGTCTTGTGCTTCATGAATAGGAATTTGAAAAGGAGGACAAGTGGAAATTAAAATTCCTACGGTTTTTCTTTCAAGGAGACACTAAAGGAACAAATCCTACAGTTTTCCTTTGCTCCATTCCTTTGCACCAAATTCATGAAAAGTAGTACCATAGGAAACTTTCCAATTCCTATGTTTTTCATTCACTTTTCCTTTCAAGCACTGGCGATTCTAGTAGGCAGGCTTGAGCAAGGAAAAGCCTACACTAAAAAAATGTTTTTGTGCTACTTCTATTACTTTGGACCCAGGCCACTGCCCTACTAGCTCAACTCCCAGGGCCATCGACAAATGCACAGCTCAAACGCGCAGAGATAAATAATGATGGCGTTCAAGAGAGTCCATCACGGATAGCTAAGTTGCCTGGTACCTCACTGCTTGTCATATAGTAGGATAAAATAATCGTATCACCCGTTACTCCGTGTGCTCAGTGGACAATATATATAACATGTAGAGTAAAAAAGATATGCAACAAGTGTACAACCTCTTTGGCGAAGCCATGTCGATCTCAGCGTGATTGGGTTGGCCGGTGAGGATGCTCCGACTGACTTGGCTGTCGGAGGAGGGGAAGAAGATCTTAGGTGTCTGGAGATGGAGCCCGAGGTACTGCTCCGCTGTGATGGAGGGTTTCGTCGTTGGAGCAGCTCCGGTGAGTTGTACGATGCCGAGGCTGAAGCAGGACAAGAGAGACAACGTTAACCTGAGTGGAATTCCAATAGCATCTCCAATAAATGACGTAAAATACATAACCACAAAGTTCTAGATGTAAAATACATCAGCCACTCATCTCTGAACTTAACTGTCGAAACTGAATTTAACTGTCGAAACTGAACTTGATCGTCGAAACTGAATTTTGCTTTTGAAACTGAATTTTACTGTCGAAATTGAACGCACTAGAGGTGAGGCTACATGTCAGTCGACTAACTTTTTCATCTCTGGCCAGTCGATTTTGCAGCCGTTGGATACAAAATCAAGGGCCTGCAGTTCAACTTCAACCTCCACCCCCTGAGCCGCCAACCACCGCCGGCCAAATAGCCACCCGCGGCCGGCGGTGCGCCGCCCCGCCTGCCCCGAAAACACTCCCCACCACTGGTCCGCCGCCGCCCCGTCCATTCCTCTAGGCCCCCCCATGCCGAGCTTTTTCTCCGGCGATCCCCACGCCACCGCCCCCAGCCTGAACCCTAAGATAGATAGTGGGGTACCTCTCCGGCGAGCCCCCTCCCCACTGCGGCTGGTTCTTCCTTAACTTCGGTGAGCCCCCACCCCCTGAAAATTGACTGACCCAAAAGTCGATTCAGTCGACTGAAGTGTAGCTAAATCGGAGCAGCATCGCAAGCAAGAGCAAGAGCGAGAGCAGCAGCGTGAGCAAGAGCAAGAGCAAGAGCAGACAAGGCAGGGGACCTAGAGCAAGAGCAGAGCAGTAGCGCGAGCGAGAGCTAAAGCAGCAGCAACTCCTACTGATGTGGACGTCACCGCTGAGGGAGCGACACCGTGGAGGAAGTGGCCGGCGACGCCTCCATGGATGGAGCCGCGCCGTGTCGGCTCGGGACCGAGTGCCGGCAGCATCGTGAGATTGAATCAAGAAGAAAATGCAGCGATTAGTGTACAACCTCTTTGGTGGCGCCGATTAGGCCGCAACTTCATCTGAGGAAACGGTGATGATGATGCACTTCTGGTGGTGCAGGTGAAGACGGCGGTGTGGGAATGGAGGTGGCGCGAAAGACAAGGGGAACATTAGGGCAGCTCCTTGGAGGCGGAGGACGGGGTGGCTGAACCGGCGGGATGACCAGATCAACGAAGGATCCTCATCCGGTACGGTGGATGAGGGACGTCGAGGTGTTGCTATGGACGATGTCGTCGGGGAAGAGGCTCCAGCTGGGTGGCGGACGGAGGAGGGTGTGGGGCTTCATGGGTTTTCCCGGCCTCGGTGTACGAATGGGTGGGCGGATGGGATGGGAGTGGGGAACCATGGCTTAGGGACGCGCTTGTCCAAAATGTGGGGTAAGTTACAAAAGTACCCCCACCGATTTGAGGCGGTTCTTTCGGTTCAGGGGTATCACGGGCATTTCGCGTGTCAGGATTTCACAGGAGGTGGGAGTTTTCGCGCGCGTTGTAATTTTGGAATACCAAGGCGCGAGTTGAGATGGAGGGAGTTGTCGAAGCACAACGAGACAAAGATTTATCTTAAATATTTCGGGGTAACAAGGCGCGGGTTGAAGAGGCAGGAGTTTCGCAGCACGATAGATAGAGATGCTAGCTTGAAATTTCGGCATAACAAGGCGCGGCTTGAAATTTCGGGAGAACAAGCTTAACGTGTACCCAAAAAAGACAATTTAGACTAGTATGAGATACTACGTACAATGTGTTTAACACGCACAACACACACACAGACACCATTTAGACTAGTATGGTACATGTGCATTACATGCATGAGATTTGGCAACCAAATTATGAATAAATACCACATTATAGCATGTAAGCTTTGAGTCATATATGCATGATGTAGATGTTCGTTTAATTCTTATAGTTCATTTCATTCAAAATCATCTAGTTTTTATAAGAAAGCTAATCTATTTTAAGATTCATGGAATTGTGCGTTGTAAGGCATAAAGTAAAAACAAATCATGTAGAAAAACATTTGGGCAATTCTGATACGGAAGATTCTAGAACAAAGAAGAAGTGCTTGTGTTTTGAGGTTTGTGCATTATGCTTAAGTTCAACCATAGAGTCTTCTAGATTGTACATGTGGCAAAATCTGGTGGAATCTAGATGATATCCAACGGCCAGTAGTGCTCAAATTTGCCAGCTCTGCACCATCGGATTGGCCTCATCCAACGACCATCTTTCAAAGTTAAAGTTATCCGCACACTATATAAAAATATAAAATATATATATATATAGGGGTATAGATATAGATATGTGATGCGAAAGCCACCCATCATCTCCAATTAGAATAGTGTGTCCATGCACGGATGCAATGTGGCCAAACGATGTCTGCCATCGGTATCTCAAATTCAAACCAGTCTGACCTTGTTCAATGTGTATGCATTACAACATGCTCGTTTCCAAACCACACCGCGCAGATCTCCGTTATATTCATGCATGCATGGGTTTCAAACATCATGATCTCTTATTCAAATATTTGAATTCAACTTTACATTGATTATGACCTCACCTAGTCTTTTACACCAACACATTGGTCTTGTCTTTATAATTGTACCACTAACTTTCTCTCGTGCATGCATGCACACACACTACCAGTCGGCATTATCCATCGCACACATGCAATCTTTTTCTTTAGGTCGGTCTCCCATGAAGGCACACACACACATCCCCCTCTCCATCATATCGGGCATTCTTTATCTCTCACGTGCATGCGCAACGATTGATGTTCCTCTATGTGTGTGTGTATATAGCTAGGTCTTTCATAGTTTTCCACATAAACCGATCAATCTATATATCTAGTGAGGTCACCCTCTTTCCCACGTCCACATCGATCAATCTATACCTCTCTATATAGGATTACATATATAGCTAATACACCCACATTAATTATATATCCAACGCCCCCTCGCATCATCCATGCCTTCCGCTTCATCTCTCAGACGCGCGCACAATGGCGAAGACAGGGGCAGCAAGGGCCCTGCCCCCCTAACATCACTATATATCGAGGCTAATATGAATGTGATCATTAGACAATTGCTGGTAAAAATGGTTTAAGTTGATGAATTGGCCCTCCTCGTAAAGGATTAGCAATGCTTGGCCCCCTAGCTCATGGGACATTTTTCATGGCTCCGCCACTGCGCGCAACAGCGCACGTTCTCGCCCCCTCTCTCTAAATATCGATCTCGCAGTTGTGCACTCCTTCATAGTCTCCCTCCACTCGCCCCTCGCACCATCTTCTAGCCCCCACCAGAATTTGCCACATGTACAATCTAGCAGACTCCATGGTTGAACTTAAGCATAATGCACAAATCTCAAAACAACAGTGGTTCTCCTTTGTTCTAGAATCTTCCGTATCATAACTGCCCAAACTTTTTTTCTAGTTGAATTGCCATTATTTGTTTTTACTTTATGCTTTACAACGCACAATTCCATGAATCATAAAATAGATTAAGGGCTTCTTTGATTCAAAGGATTCTCAAAGGAATTTTGGAGGATTCTAATCCTTAGGAATTTTTCCTATCTTGGTTGTTTGATTCGTAGGATTGTAAACCATAGGAATTTTTCCATATGATTCATTTGCACTAGATTTCATAGGAAACATCCCATCCACTCAAACCTCTTTGAAAGAATTCTGCGTTTTTTCTATGCACAATCAAACACTCGTACAATCCTGTAGGATTCAAGACGACATTCCACTCTAATCCCATGTTCTTCCTATTCCCGCGTTTTGGAAATCCTACGAATCAAAGAGGCCCTAGGTTTTTTATAAAAACTAATTGATTTTGAATGAGATGAACTATAAGAATTAAACGAAGGTCTACATCAGGCATATATGACTCAGAGCTTACATGCTATAGTGTGGTATTTATTCATAATTTGGTTGCAAAATCTGACGCGTGCAATGCACGTGTACCTTACTAGTACTTCGAGTATGTGCAAAACACAATGGCACGCTACACAGTGTCTCTCTTACAGTTCATGAAGCCACGTGGCACATGTGGAGGCGTTGTCGCGACATCCTTGTGTGGATTGATCACAGTGACGTGCTGCTGGTTCCAGAAGAATGTACTCGTCCTCCCTGAGCCACACTGGCGGTACATGCACGAAGCGAAGATGTGCACGCACGCCACGCACGCACTCATTCCCTCGCACGCACACGCGGGTACACGGGCGGACGCAATTTTGTACCAAGATCCACCCCATGTGATAATTTGACGCGTGTAAAGTCCTTCACTTCATTGATGGTCAATTAATACAGCGCATGCAAATTGAGTGGACGTGAGGGCGGAAGAAAGACATTACTACTCCACTGCGCGCATGCGAGTAGTTAAATCATGGGTTGCTAGTAGTACTTCCATTGGTCTCCTTCGTATTTTGTGCCAATTTTTGACAGTAACATAATATTTACGCATCTGAGCAGTGTAGTCTACTTGAAATTTATGTTCCACTAAACTCATCGGGAGCCGTTTCGGGCCTCGAAACCAAAACCCATCAATTTATCTTTACCTTGTTCCCATCACATTCGAAAGTACTAGTGCTACAATTAAGTGCAAGCCTGCTCACACCTACTAGTACGTACCAAACCTGAACGTGTTCCCACTATGCAGGTATTAGTACTAGTGCTAGTACTTAGGTTATAAAAAGGGGAACTACCTAACCGAAAATTACTCTACCTTTCCTCCTCATAAGTGCTTCTTCTTCGTCCGTCCTTGCCATGTCCGGTGCGCAGAGCTCTAGGTCGAGAACTACTCGTAACAAGGGAGCGGCAACCAAGGCTGCGGAAAAAAGAGAGGGCTCGCCGCCACGCAGAGACCTCGAAAGATCTCTCACGGGCTGGCGATGGCTCCCAGGAGCGCCCTAGCCGCGGAGGCGAACATGCCGAGCTGGCGGCGCTGGAGTCGTTATCCCTCGACGGCATGCCCGATCAGCTCAATAAGCACCTCAATAAGCAGAAGGAGTTCATCCACGGCTTGGTGGAGCTGCTGAAGGAGAGCCTCGACGACATGCCCGCTGAGCTCAATAAGCAGGGGGAGTTGACCGCCGGCTTGGTGATGCTGCTGAAGAAGAGCATTGCCTCGGAGAAGAAGGCGACCGGCGAAATCCTGCAACTTCAGGAGGACAAGGCGAAGCTCTGCCACGAGCTCGATCTGCTGAAGGAGAAGAACGCCGGCTGGAAGAAGCTGCATGAGAGTAGTAGTTCCTCGATGAAGATGCTGCAGGCCCTCGTCATGGAACAGAAGGAGGAGTTGGCGAAGCTCCGCATCGAGCACCCGGCTGCTGTCAAGGTACGTAATGCGGCCGTGGAACAGATGATGAAGGCTCGCGTCGAGAAATCCCGCGTCATGGACAGAATGAAGAAGATGGCGGAGGAGACGCGCAAGGAGATGGAGGTCGTGGAGGCGATGAAGAAGCAGTTACGACTCCGCGGCGAATTAGATCATTTGGGGTGATAATCTTCCTTCTTCTTTTGCTCTTGTGATTCTTCTTTTGCTTCGGGTGTTTCGCCACACGTGTCACGTTCTCTGTGAGGCATGAATAGAACAATGCTAACAATGAGATGACTAGCAAATTAGATCATTTTTATTGCCATATGGCACTAGGCTGCCGTGTTTCGTGCTCCTCCGTCATAGTACTACTCCAGTGGAAAACTTGAGTATACCGCACGGTTCTTTGCTCCTCCTCAGGTTGTCGGCACATTTATACGAGCAATCAAATCACAAGGCCCCGCCTTCCAGTAGTAATGAGCCGTCAAATCACAAAGGCCCTCGCCTCTCGTGAAAAGGACCAAGCTAGACTGCCCCGCCCTCTAGCCTTTTAAGAAATGTATACATTTGTACAGTAGTAGTATTGATGGATTGCGCCATGGAGCAAAACTAACAAGATGAAATTAAAGAAAAAAGGTGGTACATATAGAGAGCGCTCGTCGCCAAATTATGCATATACTATATGACATTACCCACGGTACTAGTAACATAGACTAGTAACTAGTCTATGTTACTCTCCACTATGACCAGCCAAAGTCGAGGCGCGGATACCAACGAGGGCCTAGTTGTGTCTATACTTGGACAACTCACCCGGTTGCATGCACACCAGGAAGACGAAGGTCGTGTCATTAACCAAAACCTCGCGCCTCCATCCTAGCCTCCGTGTTTTAAACTTCTCGATCTCAAGGCCAAGGAGCAACGTGAAACCTATGATAGAGCCAATCGGATGGTTGAGAACACTACAATTCGTAGCTACAGATGCGTGTGAGAGAGAGGACGAGTGCATGTGTGCACCTCTTCTTAGAGTACAAGTGTATGTGGGTGGCATCGACCTAGCGAGTAGTGATGGTGCGCGCGAGAAGTCCCGAGAGATAGGTGTAATGCGTCTGAAAAAAGACTAGTCTATAGCTTGCCACGAGGCTATTCCTGTCGAGCGCCAAGCGTAAGATATGTATCCGACGGTGCCAGTTTTTGCACGTACACAACAGTAGAAAAAGAACCAGTACCATGGCATATGCTACACCATGGCCGAGAAAATGTGCCGACGTTACACCATCCGGGAATAGTGTCGCACTTCGAAACTAGAACCGTCAATAAATTTTGAGCATTCTCGTCACGTTCCAAATTACTACTACTACCACTCTATATTTAATTGCAAACCTATTCACACCAATCACAACCTAAACGGTTTCCCACTTAGGAGCGTATTAGTAGTCCTCGGTTATAAATACTACTATGCTAAGATGACTGCACATTCCTCCTCAACTCCTCATCCACAAAAAACAATCAAGTCAATCAAGCCATGGCCAGCGTGAGTTCTGGGTCGAGAGATTTCCACCAGGGAGAGGTGAGCATGGAAGAGGAAGCACGAGAGATGTCCCGTCTCACTGCGAAAGCAGCCGACATGTCCAGCCGCGCAGCAGTAGCAGCACAGAGGTCCCGCCGTGCCGCCGAAGCAACACGGAGGTTCCGCCACGCCGTCGATGTAGCAGACTGGTCCGACCACGCCACGGAAGCAGCGGAGATGTCTCGCCGTGCCACCGAAGCAGCACGGAGGTCCCGCCGCGCCGCGGCGGCCTGGAAAAATTTCTCGCAGGCAGGCGAGGACTCTTACACGCGCATGCATGCGATGGTCCATAGCTAGATGGACCAGATCTCCAGCTGGGCGAGGTTGTAGGATGAGGCTACTGGCGTCATCCGACAACTAGGGGAGGGCAATGTGAAGCTCCGGGGCGAGCGCAACCTACTGAGGGCGAAGATCGCCGGAAGGGCGAAGCAGGAGGAGGAAACCGCTGCCTTGTTGCAGAGGACGGGCGCCATTATCAAGAAACTTATGGACGAGAATGCCATGCTCCGCATCTAGCACAACAGGCTGGTGGAGGAATCCATGGATGCTGGCAAGCAGCATATTAAGGACATGAAACTGATGAAAGAGATCATCGTCCGCCGCGAGAACTAGTCTCCGCGACCTACAACGCATAAAGAAAGTAGAGATCAGCGAGCCAGATCGTTGTATGTGTCTTCCTTCTTATTTTTCCCTTGTGTATTTCAAGCGTAGCCGCATGTGGATTTTTTAATTATCTTCCTAATTATGTAAGACAATTATTATCCACTCTCGTCGTCCTTGTATGTATTCATCAGTCTTGCTATAAGTCGCAGTAGATGCTATATAGGTCCGTCGGATCTTACATCAAGATCCGTGCAAAATTTTCTTTTCAGATTTTCGTTTTGCTCTCTTAAATCTTAGTCGAGTGAGACATTGCCACGCCATTAACAGAGGCTCGGGCGCCATTAATGGAGACCTTGGGAGAGAGGTGGACGACAGATGGAGGTCAAAGGGCTCTCCTCCCAATAAGCACGGGCAGGGGTCTGATCGCACGCCTCCCGTACTCAAATAGCTACCCTGCACGGCGCCTCCTAGCTAATAAAAAAGGGGACGCGTGGCGGCACGTAAATGGTAAATAGAACGCCCACGGTTTCAATAATACTTGTGTTTCCGATTGTAACGTGACAACACTTGTTCCAAAATGACTTTGTTGATTGTTAATGTGTGCGCCTTCGCAAATCGGACAGCAAAATTACCACAGCATGTTGGTGCCATGTCATGACACCAAGCCAAGTTTCATGATTTTCATGCGTGTTTCGGATTTACAGGAATTAAAAAACCAAGTTTCTCAATGTTTCCAGCCGAGCCATGACGCCCAGATGTTTGAATTTCATTCCCATTTCTGGCATGGGACCTAGAAATTTACCCGAGGACACACATGTGATTTTTCAACCAGCTTTGGTGCACTGGAGCATGTGCTTGTATTTAAAATTTGAATTATGCACACAAAGGTGACACGTTCCCTCTCAGAACCACGAGCCTTCTTGAGAGAAGCTCCGGTTTGCAAGAAACTTATACCAAAACTTGTTCCTATTCTGCAATTTTTTTACCACAGCATGGTAGTACCATGACATGACACCATGCCAAGTTTCATGATTTTCAGGCGTGTTTTGGATTTACAAGAATTTTAAAACCAAGCTTCTCAATGTTCTCGGCCGAACCACGATGCCCAGATGTTTGAATTTCATTCCCATTTCTTGCATGGGACCTAGAAATTCACCCGAGGACACACATGTGATTTTTCAATCAACTTTGGTGCACGGGAGCATGTGCTTGTAGTTCAAATTTGAATTATGCACATTAAATGACCAGAAACTCAATTAATGTATAAAAAGGCCAAACGAACCCGGAATAATTCCAAAATTTAACAGGGCACTCATATAGTTCTATGTTGCCTCTGTAAAGAAAATCTGGGGGAGGCAGCGTATATTGTTTCGCACACAAAGGTATAAAGAAATAAAGAAATTAGCATACCTATTTAATTCTTGGGTTCTTATTATTTATGCCACTAGTTGTGTATCACTACTCAGTTTTGCCATTAGAAGTTACAACTACTCAAAAAATGCCATCGATCCGTGAGATGCCTGCTCAAAAATGCAATTAGATATCTAAAAAATGCCATCGTTAAGTTAGATGTTTGCTCAGAAATGCCATTAGACATTGTTATTTTCACGTCAAACCCGTTGACCATGTTACATGACAAAAATAAGCCGATTCTCACAATGATAAGTTAATGGTGTCCAGCACAACACACCCCTCAAATAAAACTAAGCACCCTGGAATTCTTTGACAAAACTAAGCACCCTGAAATTCTTTGACAACTAAACTGCTGGCTATATGATGTTGGCCATATATATTGTACGTATATAATGTGAAGAAACGAGTGGTAGTACTATACCAACTAAAAGATGAAATGTACGAAATATAACGAGAAGAAACATAACATAGTTCTGCTGGGGGCTCAGCACAACACACCCCTCAAATAAAACTAAGCACACCAGAAATTAAACTAAGCAACTAATCTGGTAGACACTGCATTAGAACCACCATGAGCAACGACACTGCCACCTTACTCGGAGTCCTCGTCCACGTCCTTGACTACGTCCTTGTCCCTCTTTCTCTTGGGCGATACTTCTTTGCTTGAACCACACACTTGGCTCTTGCTCTTCACCCAACCCTTGTAGATATTGAAACAAAGGTAGCCATCCATTGCAACATAGTGGATGTGGTCTATATCTAGTACAGTCCACTGCCATGCATGATGAAACGTGTGCGGAGGTTTCTTCAGTTCACCGTACGAAGGATGAACCATGGCTCCTGCCAGGGTCAGCATTGAAGGCTGATCAAGGGAGGGCACCATCCCTTCCTTCTGGAGGTCGAAGGGGTCACCTACAATGAGGCCTATCCGACCCAGGATTTCCTTGTCGTTCCTAAAGTCTACAGTAACGAATTTGACTCGGCCGCCCTTGAGGAAGTTCTTAAATTCCTCGCACTCAACGTCGGTATGGCATATGTGGTAGACCAAGCATAAGTCATGCACGCAAACCTGGATCACGGCGGGCTTCTTCTTCTCTGCCTCCTTTAGATTCTCCTCGCTTCCCAGGACTGTGGTGTACTCAACATCTAGCCCAATGACCCACTCATCATTTGAGTTTTCGAACATGCGTTTGAAGCGAGCAAGGCATTCTTTCACCGTTGCGGAAGAACGGGTGTAGATGACGTCAAACTCATCGTCGGTGATGGTTCTAACCTTGTACTCACCGCCGATCATGGAGATTTGGAACGCCATGGATTTGGGAGGAGGGTTAGGATTAGTGGAACTGCCGTAATGTGAAAGGACGAGACGACTAGGAGCGGTGCGGTTTATCGATTGTAAAAATGCCGAGTGGGGGGGGGGGCGTGTGAATGGCAGGGTAGTGGCTTGCCTGGTGGATAAATGGATTCATGCACAGTACTATGGGGGCCCAATTAGATGTCATGTCTACTCGACGCCCAATTAAATGGCTTTCAATGTCATGTCAAGCATCGGGAAAATTACAGGTGATACGAAGCTTTCCATTCTCCCATGATATGGGCTTCTGATAGCCCTTGGATCTGAGATCAAATGGTTGCATGGATGATTCTAGACCTATGTGTGAATATCCTATCCTGGAGGGTTATTCTGCAAATTTTCAGCAACTTAGCATGCGACCGTTCGATCTCAGATCCAAGGGCTGCCAGTAGCCCGTATCATGGTTGCGCCTACCACGACCGTCGCCTCGCTTGCGCGGTTGCGCCCTTGGAGATTTAACACAGTGCGTTAGGCTATCTGATGTTGGCATGTCATACATAGTTATCACTTAGTCACTCATATAACAAGGTTAGCTATAAGGTTGTCTATAAGAGTATTTTTTGTTTACTTCTCTCTATCTCTTTCTTCGTAGTATTTATTGCATTTGCCAAGGAGTGACCTCTTCCAATGAAATGGTGCTTAGATGAGGTGCTATGGGCATTAAATGGCTTAGCAACTCAAGTCCCCAATGCATAGGTGCTTAGTTCTTTGTTGCTAATTTTGCTTCATCTAGGTACACACGCTTATCACCATTTCTTCCCAGGGTCAGCAAACTAGTCTCTCTCTTCTTAATTAACTTGCCACATCAGACTTTATGCCTATGTGGCAGGCTTAGCACCTATAGGATCAAGTACAATAGTGGGCTATAAGCCCGCTTTACATGTAATTTTTGCATATCTGGGGGAAAGAGGCAAGGAAAAACTGGAGGAGTGGGCTCTCAAGCAAGAGCCAGCCTCTACATGGTGGAGCATCGGAAGAGGCACCTGTATGGAGGTGGTCAGGAATCGGGAGACTCACACTGATCGTAGCGCCGCAGTTAAAATGATAATGGCAAGTTGTTGACACACGAACACGTCACGTGTACCCTCGACGCCGGGGGTGATGCACCGCAGCTCACGTCGAAGGAGACCCGACCGACAGCGCGATACGCAAGACAGTCGACGGGCGCTTTTGCAGACCCGAAAATGCCACACCCCCGGGAGGGACCCCGTCAAGGAGTGTAGCGGCTATGGGCTGCCCTAGGTCAATTTGCTCGCCCCTAGAGCCTCGGGATTCGCAGCTCTCAAACACGAAGAACAGCAAAGAACGAGATAGAAACAGTGGAGAGATAAAACGTAGATGAAAAAGTAGTATATTGATTTGTTCGATTGTGTGTTGTTCAATCGGCCGTCACCCCCAACATATATAAGAGGCGGCTGGACTTCCCATACAAGTAAAGGATTCATCTAGGCTTTCCTTACAAGAAAAAATACATCAATTCACGTCCTAGAGTCCTAATTCTATTCCAACTTGGATTCAGTCTGAATCTGGCCCAAACTCTGTCTTCCTTCTTGCGCAGGCCACCGGGCTTGCATATGATCTCCGATCGAGATGGCCCAAATATCAAACTTGTGTGCCTCGACGATACGAACAACTCTCATGTTGATCACTTTTTCAAATAAGGCCATCTTGAATACTTTTCGAGGTCATCTTTATCTTCCAGTCGGATTCGGTCTTGCAGTAGACTGGATTATCCGAGTCTCGTAGTGAATTTGTAGGCTATATATTATCTCTGATGATGATGACTCCAAAATCAAAGTTTATCGTCTTGACGATACGCACAACTTCTGTATTGAACACTTCTTCATCCAAGGTCATTTTGATAAACTTTCGAGCACATGTTCAATTTCACTCGGACTTGAGCTCATCCACTCGGATATTAGATACTTTCACTCGGATCGTCCGATTGGACTTTTTCACTCGGAAGATAATCTTTCACTCGGATGACTATATTTCCACTCGGATGACTATATTTCCACTCGGAAGGCACTATCTTATTCACTCGGATGACTATATTTCCACTCAGAAGGCACTATCTTATTCAATCGGCAAGTTTTCGTCCCGATGGTAATCTTTTCACTCGGAATATTTTCACCTGGACGACAATTTCACTCGGATGATCATATTTTCCCTCGGATGCCTATATTTCCACTTGGATAATAATAAGTTCATCCCGTCAGCAAACTTTCACTCGACCGTAAAATTTCACTCGACCGTAAACTTTCACTCAGATGGTAAACTTTTCACTCGGATTTCCGACTGAAAACATAGCCCGATCTTGATTTGTCTCTCCAGGCCTCATATGATCTCGGATTGAGACGAATTATATATGAAAATCGATCAGCTCGACGAGACGAAACTTTTCCATGTTGATGGTTTTTTGATTCAAGGCCGTATTGATGGCCGAATTACTCGCGCAACCTATCAGACAAGTGTCTGGCACCTCGCGCCATATTTCCGTTGAGGTTCAGTCTGCAGTATATTGCCTCTAACTTTTGCATATGAACTCGGATTGAGATGATTTATATATCAAAATCGATTGCCTCAACGAAGACAATTCCTTAAGAGTGCTCCTTCATCCGAGGTCATCTTGAAGACATGATTGGCAAAAAACCACTCGGAACATTGAACTATGCCACTCGGAGTATAGTTTCGGTCCGTAAGATAAAGTTGAATGAATATAACCGAAAAATCAAAGTGGTTCCACTCGGTGACGTGAATATTTTTATGCTGAAAACTCATTCACTCGAGACCATCTTCATTGCAATCTGTATCTTGCCAAAATCAGGTGTCAACACATGCCCCCCTGTTTTTCGGCAAAGCTTGCACGCCGAAAAATAATATGCATAGTGTTTGTTCTAAGGACGATCAACACTCCATCGGCCATTTATTTTTCTCAGGGCGATAATTATGTATCGGCCATGTTTGTGCTAAGGGCGATAATCGTATATCGGCCATTGCCCACTTAGGCTTCCTGCCACACACTCGGGTGGTACTTCTTCAAATATTTGCCATTGAGAGCTCGAGGTAACAATGCCCCTTGTATTGATTCCACCAAATATGAATTTCCGGGAACAACTCTTGCAATTCTAAAAGGACCTTCCCAACTTGGAGACCACTTCCCGAATTTTCTATCTCTTGAACCAATCGGCAGAATCACTTTCCAAACGAGATCACCAACTTGAAAATTCTTCAACTTGACTTTCTTATTGTAAGCCCTTGCCACCCTCAACTTATCTCTCTCTATGGCATTCAAAGCAGCCAAACATTTATCAGCAACCTCATCAATGTTGTCCATCATCAAGTTATAGAAGTCTATTGCCGATAAATCATTTTGTTTGGCTATTCTCAAAGCATTCAAATTTACTTCCACCGGTAAAATAGCCTCCTGACCATATACTAGCTCATATGGAGTCACTTCCGTAGCACCATGCCTTGAGATTCTATGTGCCCATAATGCCTCAGACAACAAGTCATGCCATCTCCTTGGATTATCCTCAATCTTCTTCTTGATGAGCTTCATTAAAATTTTATTGCTAGACTCAGCTTGTCCATTAGCTTGGGCATAATATGGAGAGGAATTGAGCAACTTTATGTTATAAGATTCGGCAAACTCTCTGACTTGGTGTGACATGAAAGATGAACCTTGATCTGTAGTTAACGTTTGAGGAATACCGAATCTATGAATAATGTGCTCGGTTATGAATTGAATTACCTCCGTATGCATCATGTTCTTGAGAGGTACTGCTTCAGACCATTTAGTGAAATAATCAGTTGCCACCAATACGAACCGATGCCCTTTTGAGGAAGACGGATGGATTTGTCCAATGAAATCTAAACCCCAACCTCTGAAAGGCCACGGTTTGATAATAGGATGTAACATAGCAGCAGGAGCCAATTGAATATCACCAAACTTTTGACAAGCTTCATACCCCTTATAATATCTGAAGCAATCATTAATCATAGTCGGCCAATAAAACCCAGCACGTCGCAATAACCATTTCATCTTGGGAGCTGACTGGTGAGTGCCACAAATACCTTCATGTACTTCTCCCATAGCAACTCTTTCCTGGTCCTCGTCCAAATACTTTAGAAGAACATCATCGACGGTTCGGCGATAAAGACCATCATCTCTCATTGTATACTTGAAAGCCACACGCCGAACATCCCTGTCCACCCTTTCACTCAGATTGCACAAGTAATAAACAATGGGCTTCCTCCAGTCGGGATTGTCACCTGCACTAGACTTTTTGTTAATGGCCGAATCAGTGGGTTCAGGTTCGGCCTCTCCCATATTGGCAAGACAAGACATCGGTCTTTGAGAGATATGAAACATGCCATGATCAACATGATATCTGGATGCTTGTTGTGCCAATTCATTTGCTTTCCAATTGTCATGTCTAGATATATGAGCAATGCTAAAGCAATCCAAAGTAGAAATTATATCTAGACATCTATCAAGATAAACATTAAGTGATTCGTCCAAACACTGAAAGACTTTGGATATTTGCTGTACCACTAGTAACGAATCACCATAAGCCTCAATATGCGTAGCACCTATAGCAAGTAACATCTCTAGGCCGAATAACAATGCTTCATATTCGGCTTGATTGTTTGTGCAAAAATATTCTAAGCGGCATGAGGCTTCAAAAACAGCACCATGAGGAGATATATAAACAATACCAACACCTTGGCCATTGCTACAAACTGAACCATCAAAGTATAATCTCCATGGTACTAATGAAACAAGGTTCATATCAACATCATGCTTGTTATTAATCCGATGTTCAACAATGAAATTAGCAACAATTTGGCCTTTCATGGATTTTAGAGATTCATAAGCCAAATCATATTCAATCAAAGCATAAGCCCACTTGCCAATTCTACCACTAAGAATTGGCCTATGCAACATGTATTTAATGACATCGGTTTGACAAGCTACTACACAAACACTCGGCACTAAATAATGTCTCAGTTTTGTGCAAGCATAATATAAGCATAGACATAATTTCTCAATAAATGTATACCTTGTCTTTGCGTCCAATAAGCGGCGGCTCAAATAAGTGATGGCATGCTCTTTTCCTTCGGTCTCTTGAGTTAGAACAGCACCAATAACTCCTTCCTCTGCTGCAATGTAAAGTCTGAAGGGTTCCCTATGCTTGGGTGCTCTCATCACCGGAGGAGTGCACAAATAATTCTTGATCATATCAAATGCTTCTTGCTGTTTTGCCCCCCAAGTGAAATCAGCATCATTCTTTAACCGAAGGATAGGAGTAAATGCATCAACTTTCCCTGATAGATTAGCTATGAACCTTCTCAAATAATTGACCTTGCCAAGGAACTTTTGCATATCTCTCTTGCATGTTGGAGCCTCCACCTTCTGTATAGCCTCTATCTTTTTGGGATCAATCTCTATACCATCTTCATGAATAATGAAACCCAAAAACTTGCCAGCTGACACGCCGAAAGCACACTTCAAAGGATTCATTTTCAATCCATACTTTTTCATTCTTTCAAAAGCTAAACGCAAATCGGCCAAGTGAGATTCAAAAGCATCCGATTTGACAACAATATCATCAATATAAACTTCAAGTATGACACCGAGTAAATCATGAAAAATCAAATTCATAGCCCTTTGATACGTGGCGCCATCATTTTTTAATCCGAATGTCATCACTGTCCACTCGAATAAACCAAGGAAAGCAGGACATCAGAAAGCCATTTTGTACATGTCCTCTTCGGCCATAAAAATTTGATTGTATCCGGCATTACCATCTAGAAAGCTAATAACCTTATGTCCAGAAGCATCATTAATAAGCATATCGGCTATTGGCATAGGATACTCATCTTTGGGTGTATCCCTATTCAAATCTCTGAAATCAATGCACACCCTCAACTTGCCAGATCCTTTCTTCTCTACCGGGACAATGTTAGTGTTGGGGAACGTAGTAATTACAAAAATTTTCCTACGCACACGCAAGATCATGGTGATGCATAGCAACGAGGGGAGAGTGTGATCTACGTACCCTTGGTAGATCGACAACGGAAGCGTTTGGTTGATGTAGTCGTACGTCTTCACGGCCCGACCGATCAAGCACCGAAACTACGGCACCTCCGAGTTTTAGCACACGTTCAGCTCGATGACGATCCCCGGACTCCGATCCAGCAAAGTGTCGGGGAAGAGTTCCGTCAGCACGACGGCGTGGTGACGATCTTGATGTACTACTGTCGCAGGGCTTCGCCTAAGCACCACTATAATATTATCGAGGACTATGGTGGCTGGGGGCGCCGCACACGGCTAAGAATAAGATCACGTGGATCAACTTGTGTTTCTCTGGGGTGCCCCTGCCTCCATATATAAAGGACTAAAGGGGGGGGTGCGGCCGGCCTAGGAGAGGCGCGCCAGGAGAGTCCTACTCCCTCTGGGAGTAGGATTCCCCCCCCCCCAATCCTAGTTGGAATAGGATTCGCGGAGGGAGGAAAAGAGAGAGAGAGGCCGGCCCCCTCTCCTTGTCCTATTCGGACCAAGGGAGGGGAGGGGCGCGCGGCCCATGTTGGGCTGCCTCTTCTCTTTTCCACTAAGGCCCACTATGGCCCATATAGCTCCCGGGGGGTTCCGGTAACCTCCCGGTACTCCGGTAAAATCCCGATTTCACCCGGAACACTTCCGATATCCAAACATAGGCCTCCAATATATCAATCTTTATGTCTCGACCATTTCGAGACTCCTCGTCATGTCCGTGATCACATCCGGGACTCCGAACAAACTTCGGTACATCAAAATGCAAAAACTCATAATATAACTGTCATCGTAACCTTAAGCGTGCGGACCCTACGGGTTCGAGAACAATGTAGACATGACCGAGACATGTCTCCGGTCAATAACCAATAGCGGGACCTGGATGCCCATATTGGCTCCTACATATTCTACGAAGATCTTTATCGGTCAGACCGCATAACAACATACGTTGTTCCCTTTGTCATCGGTATGTTACTTGCCCGAGATTCGATCGTCGGTATACCAATACCTAGTTCAATCTCGTTACCGGCAAGTCTCTTTACTCGTTCTGTAATACATCATCCCGCAACTAACTCATTAGTTGCAATGCTTGCAAGGCTTAAGTGATATGCATTACCGAGAGGGCCCAGAGATACCTCTCCGACAATCGGAGTGACAAATCCTAATCTCGAAATACGCCAACCCAACATGTACCTTTGGAGACACCTGTAGAGCTCCTTTATAATCACCCAGTTACGTTGTGACGTTTGGTAGCACACAAAGTGTTCCTCCGGCAAACGGGAGTTGCATAATCTCATAGTTATAGGAACATGTATAAGTCATGAAGAAAGCAATAGCAACATACTAAACGATCGGGTGCTAAGCTAATGGAATGGGTCATGTCAATCAGATCATTCACTTAATGATGTGATCCCGTTAATCAAATAACAACTCCTTGTTCATGGTTAGGAAACATAACCATCTTCGATTAACGAGCTAGTCAAGTAGAGGCATACTAGTGACACTCTGTTTGTCTATGTATTCACACATGTATTATGTTTCCGGTTAATACAATTCTAGCATGAATAATAAACATTTATCATGATATAAGGAAATAAATAATAACTTTATTATTGCCTCTAGGGCATATTTCCTTCAGTCTCCCACTTGCACTAGAGTCAATAATCTAGATTACACAGTAATGATTCTAACACCCATGGAGCCTTGGTGCTGATCATGTTTTGCTCGTGGAAGAGGCTTAGTCAATGGGTCTGCAACATTCAGATCCGTATGTATCTTGCAAATCTCTATGTCTCCCACCTGGACTAGATCCCGGATGGAATTGAAGCGTCTCTTGATGTGCTTGGTTCTCTTGTGAAATCTGGATTCCTTTGCCAAGGCAATTGCACCAGTATTGTCACAAAAGATTTTCATTGGACCCGATGCACTAGGTATGACACCTAGATCGGATATGAACTCCTTCATCCAGACTCCTTCATTTGCTGCTTCCGAAGCAGCTATGTACTCCGCTTCACATGTAGATCCCGCCACGACGCTTTGTTTAGAACTGCACCAACTGACAGCTCCACCGTTTAATGTAAACACGTATCCGGTTTGCGATTTAGAATCGTCTGGATCAGTGTCAAAGCTTGCATCAACGTAACCGTTTACGATGAGCTCTTTGTCACCTCCATATACGAGAAACATATCCTTAGTCCTTTTCAGGTACTTCAGGATGTTCTTGACCGCTGTCCAGTGATCCACTCCTGGATTACTTTGGTACCTCCCTGCTAGACTTATAGCAAGGCACACATCAGGTCTGGTACACAGCATTGCATACATGATAGAGCCTATGGCTGAAGCATAGGGAACATCTTTCATATTCTCTCTATCTTCTGCAGTGGTCGGGCATTGAGTCTTACTCAACTTCACACCTTGTAACACAGGCAAGAACCCTTTCTTTGCTTGATCCATTTTGAACTTCTTCAAAACTTTGTCTAGGTATGTGCTTTGTGAAAGTCCAATTAAGCGTCTTGATCTATCTCTATAGATCTTAATGCCTAATATGTAAGCAGCTTCACCGAGGTCTTTCATTGAAAAACTCTTATTCAAGTATCCCTTTATGCTATCCAGAAATTCTATATCATTTCCAATTAGTAATATGTCATCTACATATAATATCAGAAATGCTATAGAGCTCCCACTCACTTTCTTGTAAATACAGGCTTCTCCAAAAGTCTGCATAAAACCAAATGCTTTGATCACACTATCAAAACGTTTATTCCAACTCCGAGAGGCTTGCACCAGTCCATAAATGGATCGCTGGAGCTTGCACACTTTGTTAGCTCCCTTTGGATCGACAAAACCTTCTGGTTGCATCATATACAACTCTTCTTCCAGAAATCCATTCAGGAATGCAGTTTTGACATCCATCTGCCAAATTTCATAATCATAAAATGCGGCAATTGCTAACATGATTCGGACAGACTTAAGCATCGCTACGGGTGAGAAGGTCTCATCGTAGTCAATCCCTTGAACTTGCCGAAAACCTTTTGCGACAAGTCGAGCTTTGTAGACAGTAATATTACCGTCAGCGTCAGTCTTCTTCTTGAAGATCCATTTATTCTCAATTGCTTGCCGATCATCGGGCAAGTCAACCAAAGTCCATACTTTGTTCTCATACATGGATCCCATCTCAGATTTCATGGCTTCAAGCCACTTTGCGGAATCTGGGCTCACCATCGCTTCTT
Source organism: Triticum aestivum (assembly GCF_018294505.1). Classification (NCBI taxonomy): domain Eukaryota; kingdom Viridiplantae; phylum Streptophyta; class Magnoliopsida; order Poales; family Poaceae; genus Triticum; species Triticum aestivum. Next base: position 433,157,284 of record NC_057803.1, read on the forward strand.
CATAGTTCGTAGGTTCATCATGATCTAGTAGCATGACTTGCAGAACAGGATTACCGTACCACTCTGGCGCGGATCTTACTCTGGTTGATCTACGAGGTTCAGTAGTATCTTGTTCTGAAGTTTCATGATCATCATCATTAGCTTCCTCACTCACTGGTGTAGGTGTCACAGAAACAGTTTTCTGTGATGCACTACTTTCCAATAAGGGAGCAGGTACAGTTACCTCGTCAAGTTCTACTTTCCTCCCACTCACTTCTTTCGAGAGAAACTCCTTCTCTAGAAAGTTTCCGAACTTAGCAACAAAAGTCTTGCCTTCGGATCTGTGATAGAAGGTGTATCCAATAGTCTCCTTTGGATATCCTATGAAGACACATTTCTCCGATTTGGGTTCGAGCTTATCAGGTTGAAGCTTTTTCACATAAGCATCGCAGCCCCAAACTTTCAGAAACGACAACTTTGGTTTCTTGCCAAACCACAGTTCATAAGGCGTCGTCTCAACGGATTTTGATGGTGCCCTATTTAACGTGAATGCGGCCGTCTCTAGAGCGTATCCCCAAAACGATAGCGGTAAATCAGTAAGAGACATCATAGATCGCACCATATCTAGTAAAGTACGATTACGACGTTCGGACACACCATTGCGCTGTGGTGTTCCGGGTGGCGTGAGTTGCGAAACTATTCCACAATTTTTCAAATGTACACCAAACTCGTAACTCAAATATTCTCCTCCACGATCAGATCGTAGAAACTTTATTTTCTTGTTACGATGATTTTCAACTTCACTCTGAAATTCTTTGAACTTTTCAAACGTTTCAGACTTATGTTTCATTAAGTAGATATACCCATATCTGCTTAAGTCATCTGTGAAGGTGAGAAAATAACGATATCCGCCACGAGCCTCAATATTTATCGGACCACATACATCTGTATGTATGATTTCCAACAAATCTGTTGCTCTCTCCATAGTACCGGAGAACGGTGTTTTGGTCATCTTGCCTATGAGGCACGGTTCGCAAGTACCAAGTGATTCATAATCAAGTGGTTCCAAAAGTCCATCAGTATGGAGTTTCTTCATGCGCTTTACACCGATATGACCTAAACGGCAGTGCCACAAATAAGTTGCACTATCATTATCAACTCTGCATCTTTTGGCTTCAACATTATGAATATGTGTGTTACTACTATCGAGATTCAATAAGAATAGACCACTCTTCAAGGGTGCATGACCATAAAAGATATTACTCATATAAATAGAACAACCATTATTCTCTGATTTAAATGAATAACCGTCTCGCATCAAACAAGATCCAGATATAATGTTCATGCTTAACGCTGGCACCAAATAACAATTATTTAGGTCTAATATTAATCCCGAAGGTAGATGTAGAGGTAGCGTGCCGACTGCGATCACATCGACTTTGGAACCGTTTCCCACGCGCATTGTCACCTCGTCCTTAGCCAATCTTCGCTTAATCCGTAGTCCCTGTTTCGAGTTGCAAATATTAGCAACAGAACCAGTATCAAATACCCAGGTACTACTGCGAGCATTAGTAAGGTACACATCAATAACATGTATATCACATATACCTTTGTTCACCTTGCCATCCTTCTTATCCGCCAAATACTTGGGGCAGTTCCGCTTCCAGTGACCAGTCTGCTTGCAGTAGAAGCACTCAGTTTCAGGCTTAGGTCCAGACTTGGGTTTCTTCTCTTGAGCAGCAACTTGTTTGCTGTTCTTCTTGAAGTTCCCCTTCTTCTTCCCTTTGCCCTTTCTCTTGAAACTAGTGGTCTTGTTTACCATCAACACTTGATGCTCCTTCTTGATTTCTACCTCCGCAGCTTTCAGCATTGCGAAGAGCTCGGGAATAGTTTTATTCATCCCTTGCATATTATAGTTCATCACGAAGCTCTTGTAGCTTGGTGGCAGTGATTGGAGAATTCTGTCAATGACGCAATCATCTGGAAGATTAACTCCCAATTGAATCAAGTGATTATTATACCCAGACATTTTGAGTATATGCTCACTGACAGAACTGTTCTCCTCCATCTTGCAGCTATAGAACTTATTGGAGACTTCATATCTCTCAATCCGGGCATTTGCTTGAAATATTAACTTCAACTCCTGGAACATCTCATATGCTCCATGACGTTCAAAACGTCGTTGAAGTCCCGATTCTAAGCCGTAAAGCATGGCACACTGAACTATTGAGTAGTCATCAGCTTTGCTCTGCCAGACGTTCATAACATCCGGCGTTGCTCCTGCAGCAGGCCTGGCACCCAGCGGTGCTTCCAGGACGTAATTCTTCTGTGCAGCAATGAGGATAATCCTCAAGTTACGGACCCAGTCCGTGTAATTGCTACCATCATCTTTCAACTTTGCTTTCTCAAGGAACGCATTAAAATTTAACGGAACAACAGCACGAGCCATCTATCTACAAACAAGCATAAACATGCAAGATACTTATCAGGTACTAAGTTTCATGATAAATTTAAGTTCAGTTAATTTACTTAAAGAACTCCCACTTAGATAGACATCCCTCTAATCCTCTAAGTGATTACGTGATCCAAATCAACTAAACCATGTCCGATCATCACGTGAGATGGAGTAGTTTCATTGGTGAACATCACTATGTTGATCATATCTACTATATGACTCACGCTCGACCTTTCGGTCTCCGTGTTCCGAGGCCATATCTGTATATGCTTGGCTCGTCAAGTATAACCTGAGTATTCCGCGTGTGCAACTGTTTTGCACCCGTTGTATTTGAACGTAGAGCCTATCACACCCGATCATCACGTGGTGTCTCAGCACGAAGAACTTTCGCAACGGTGCATACTCAGGGAGAACACTTCTTGATAATTAGTGAGAGATCATCTTATAATGCTACCGTCAATCAAAGCAAGATAAGATGCATAAAAGATAAACATCACATGCAATCAATATAAGTGATATGATATGGCCATCATCATCTTGTGCTTGTGATCTCCATCTCCGAAGCACCGTCGTGATCACCATCGTCACCGGCGCGACACCTTGATCTCCATCGTAGCATCGTTGTCGTCTCGCCAAGCTTGTGCTTCCACGACTATCGCTACCGCTTAGTGATAAAGTAAAGCATTACATCGCGATTGCATTGCATACAATAAAACGACAACCATATGGCTCCTGCCAGTTGCCGATAACTCGGTTACAAAACATGATCATCTCATACAATAAAAATCAGCATCATGTCTTGACCATATCACATCACAACATGCCCTGCAAAAACAAGTTAGACGTCCTCTACTTTGTTGTTGCAAGTTTTACGTGGCTGCTACGGGCTTAAGCAAGAACTAATCTTACCTACGCATCAAAACCACAACGATAGTTTGTCAAGTTGGTGTTGTTTTAACCTTCGCAAGGACCGGGCGTAGCCACACTCGATTCAACTAAAGTTGGAGAAACTGTCACCCGCAAGCCACCTCTGTGCAAAGCACGTCGGGAGAACCGGTCTCACGTAAGCGTACGCGTAATGTCGGTCCGGGACGCTTCATCCAACAATACCGCCGAACCAAAGTATGACATGCTGGTAAGCAGTATGACTTATATCGCCCACAACTCACTTGTGTTCTACTCGTGCACATAACATCAACATATAAAACCTAGGCTCGGATGCCACTGTTGGGGAACGTAGTAATTACAAAATTTTTCCTACGCACACGCAAGATCATGGTGATGCATAGCAACAAGGGGAGAGTGTGATGTACGTACCCTTGGTAGATCGACAACGGAAGCGTTTGGTTGATGTAGTCGTATGTCTTCACGGCCCGACCGATCAAGCACCGAAACTACGGCACCTCCGAGTTTTAGCACACATTCAGCTCGATGACGATCCCCGGACTCCGATCCAGCAAAGTGTTGGGGAAGAGTTCCGTCAACACGACGGCGTGGTGACGATCTTGATGTACTACTGTCGCAGGGCTTCGCCTAAGCACCACTACAATATTATCGAGGACTATGGTGGCTGGGGGCGCCGCACACGGCTAAGAATAAGATCACGTGGATCAACTTGTGTTTCTCTGGGGTGCCCCTGCCTCCGTATATAAAGGACTAAAGGGGGGGTGCGGCCGGCCTAGGAGAGGCGCGCCAGGAGAGTCCTACTCCCTCTGGGAGTAGGATTCCCCCCCCCCCCAATCCTAGTTGGAATAGGATTCGCGGAGGGGGGAAAAGAGAGAGAGAGGCCGGCCCCCTCTCCTTGTCCTATTCGGACCAAGGGAGGGGAGGGGCGCGCGGCCCATGTTGGGCTGCCTCTTCTCTTTTCCACTAAGGCCCACTATGGCCCATATAGCTCCCGGGGGGTTCCGGTAACCTCCCGGTACTCCGGTAAAATCCCGATTTCACCCGGAACACTTCCGATATCCAAACATAGGCTTCCAATATATCAATCTTTATGTCTCGACCATTTCGAGACTCCTCGTCATGTCCGTGATCACATCCGGGACTCCGAACAAACTTCGGTACATCAAAATGCATAAACTCATAATATAACTGTCATCGTAACCTTAAGCGTGCGGACCCTACGGGTTCGAGAACAATGTAGACATGACCGAGACATGTCTCCGGTCAATAACCAATAGCGGGACCTGGATGCCCATATTGGCTCCTACATATTCTACGAAGATCTTTATCGGTCAGACCGCATAACAACATACGTTGTTCCCTTTGTCATCGGTATGTTACTTGCCCGAGATTCGATCGTCGGTATACCAATACCTAGTTCAATCTCGTTACCGGCAAGTCTCTTTACTCGTTCTGTAATACATCATCCCGCAACTAACTCATTAGTTGCAATGCTTGCAAGGCTTAAGTGATATGCATTACCGAGAGGGCCCAGAGATACCTCTCCGACAATCGGAGTGACAAATCCTAATCTCGAAATACGCCAACCCAACATGTACCTTTGGAGACACCTGTAGAGCTCCTTTATAATCACCCAGTTACGTTGTGACGTTTGGTAGCACACAAAGTGTTCCTCCGGCAAACGGGAGTTGCATAATCTCATAGTTATAGGAACATGTATAAGTCATGAAGAAAGCAATAGCAGCATACTAAATGATCGGGTGCTAAGCTAATGGAATGGGTCATGTCAATCAGATCATTCACTTAATGATGTGATCCCGTTAATCAAATAACAACTCCTTGTTCATGGTTAGGAAACATAACCATCTTCGATTAACGAGCTAGTCAAGTAGAGGCATACTAGTGACACTCTGTTTGTCTATGTATTCACACATGTATTATGTTTCCGGTTAATACAATTCTAGCATGAATAATAAACATTTATCATGATATAAGGAAATAAATAATAACTTTATTATTGCCTCTAGGGTATATTTCCTTCAGTTAGAAATCCACTCGGCATACCTGCAAGGTCGAATGAAATTAGCTTCAAGCAGTCGACCGATCTCTTCCTTGATCCGGTCATATGTTTTCGGATTAAATTTTCTGGCCGACTATTTATAAGGTCTAAAACCGGCCTTTATAGGCAACCGATGTTCCACTAGCTCTCGGCTTAACCCTAGCATCTCATGATATTCCCATGCAAAGCAACAAACATATTCTTTCAATAGCTCGATTAACTTAGCCTTACAATCGGCTTTCAAATTTTTGTTTATAAATGTCGGTCGAGTGACTGAACCATCTCCAATATCTACCTCTTCTAATGGATTGGCTGATGTAAAACCTTGTCTAAGTTTATCCATGTCATCCAACTCCTCTATAGACTCATACATATCATTCTCATTGGACCGATACTTTACAAGACATTTTTGTAACCACTCGGAATTAGGATCCATTTAAACATATCATACCTTGGAGCCGATTATAAATATCACTCGTCTTTAAAGAGACGGGCACAAAACCATTCTTGGTTGCGCTGAGAAAATCAAATTCTGACAAGTCACGTCCCGTCAAGCAAGTAGCATTGGGATGTTGCCAATCCACTGATGCATCGGCCAAAGCAACACAGGCCGAGTTATCCGCGTGAATAACTTCCACTTCATCATCAACCCACTGAATCAAAAACTGGTGCATAGTGGATGGCACGCACTGGTTTGCACGAACTCAATCGCGGCCTAGTATGACGTTGTAGTTACCTTGCACCTCAGCGACAAAGAATGCAGTAGCCAAAGTTTTGCTTCCGACTGTAAGCTCCACATACATCACACATTTGGCTTCAGTTTTCTCTTTGCCTTCAAATCCATTGAGCACCATATTGGTCTTGATCAATTCTTCATCAGGCAAACCCAATCTCTTGAAGACCGAATGGGGCATAAGATTTACCACAACACCACCATCAACAAGCATCCGAGTGAGCGGCGACCCATTGATATGACCTTTGAGATATAATTGTTTAAGATGCGTTACTGGTTCTTTTGGCTTCTCGAATATTGCGTTTTTAGGGCCAAAATCCAGCTGAGCCACCTCCCCTTCTTCATCTACAGCACGAAACTCAGCAGGTAAGTAGTACACCATATTGATATCCATACCTTCATGAACCAACATAGACTCATAGTCCAACATATCAGCCTCCTCCTTGAGTGCATCCACCGATTCTGAAATTTGTCCGAGTGAAGGATAAGTAAGAAGTGTCGCAGACGATGTCATATCTATTGCATCGTCCTCCTTTGGTGATGTAGGTATTGCTGTGATAGATGTAGAAGCTGTTGTATCTTGTATTTGTTTAGGCCTCCACACTTGTTTTGGTGGAACCATGGGTCGAGTGTCATTGAACAACTTATCCCTTTGTTTCTCGCCCTCCTGTTCTGCCATCTCTCGACTCCTTAACCTCTGTAGTTTCCTCTTTTGTGTCTTTGTTAGCCCTGGAGGACACCACTTCGGCTGAGTGTATTTAGGATCTCTCGTCTTTACCTAGCTGGTGCTTGCCTCATGGTCATTAGCCGAGTGCTTTGGCGCGATAGCAAGTATCGGCTCAGTCGGATTGCTATGCACAATCGGCTGTTGTATGGCGAATGTTTCGGTGCCCAAGATAAGTGAGTCAACATCCATTTTCTCCTTGCCTTTTCCCGACTCAACTGCTGCAACACTTGGTGATTTAACACACCATTCTTTTCATCTTTCCAGATGCATGAAATTTCCACTTGGGCGCACCTTTTTACTCTGATGGAATCCACTCGGATGGATATCACTCGGATGGAATTCAGTCGGATTGAATCTACTCGGCCACATTTTTTCACTCGGATAGCTTCCACCTGGGTGCATTCTTACACTCGGATAATTTCCATCCGGTCGCATGTTTTGACCAGCCGACCGATAGTTACCGATGTTCAGTCGGCCTCTATATGAATAGTCAAGTCGATCCCAAACAGATTGCGTATGCTCTTCTGGAAACGGCACCCTTGGTCCACTCGGTTTCATATACTCACTGAACATATCAGCTGATGGTGACCTTGGTCGCTTCAGATGAGTCGGCCGATTAAAGCTAGAACCGGCCGACTGGTTGGTGTACTTGGACAGCAACATATCAAAAGTTGGCTTGATCCGCTTGCGCTGTACTTTAACTTCATTCCTTTTCCACTTGCCAATTTCTGGACTCTTGGGCTTGACAAATCTCACACGAGCATTTTCTTGCACTTGCAGTTGCCCCCCGAGTGTAGGATTCTTGATGGTGATTTTGATCACTTCCTTGCCATCGGGTTGCTTACCAAGCACAACCTGTCTCCCCAAGACCTTGTTGTCCTCCTTGTCTTTCCTGGGCTCACCAACAATGACATTAGCTTTATTAGCAGATTCGGCTACCTCCGGCCGAATGAGTAGCTTCTTCCCCTCCAAATCCATGGTATTCATTGGAAAAGGCTGTTTATCAACTTGCATCTCAGAAAAGTTCAATCGTCCGTCATTAATGGCCGATTGTATCTGTCGTCGAAAAACATTGCAATCGTTAGTAGCATGAGAAAAAGAATTATGATACTTGCAATAAGCACGCCGTTTTAGCTCTTCAAACGGCGGTAAAGTATGAGATATTCTAATAATCTTAGCCTGCAGCAAAGCATCAAATATTCTATCACACTTAGCAATGTTAAAAGTAAACTTCATCTCTTCATCACGATTCTTATGAATCGGTTTCAGATCATTGCAAGTAAAGGGTTTGGCCTTAGATGGCCAAACAAATTCAGTAGCAAAAACATCACCCTCATCGTCCGAGTGATCACTATCATATTCCACCATATTCATCTTTGGACGATCGGCTTTGTATCTATGCACTTCTTTGAGATCTTTGCTTCGGCTTTCCTGAGCCAAAGCCCTTTGTAAGACTTGGTTGATATTTAAGAACTCATAACCTTCTAGCTTTTCTCTAATGGGAGTTCTCAAACCACTCAGCACTAGGTCTGCCAAGTCTCTCTCGGTTATCACCAAACTAAAACACCGGTTTTTTGTTTCTCTGAATCTCTTGACGTAATCGGAGACCGATTCATCATGCTTCTGTTTAACCGATGTTAGATGTGATAACTTGAGTTCATTGTCGCCGCTATAAAAGTGATCATGAAATTTCTGCTCTAGCTGTGACCAAACCCGAATGGAACCATGTGGTAAAGAAGAAAACCATGAAAATGCAGTACCAGTTAAAGATAAAGGAAACAAACGCACTTTCAACTCATTTAGTGAGCCTGCTTCACCTAGTTGTGCTAAGTATTGACTAACATGCTCCCATGTGGTTTTTGTGCCCTCTCCATTGAACTTAACAAAATCTGGAATCTTATATCCCGGAGGGCACTGGATGGCATCAAAGTACTCGGGGTACGGCTTTTGGTAAATCCGATTCCGAGGTAACTCAACTCCAAAATTCTCTCTAAGCATCTTAGCCATCTCCTCTCTAAGATTAGCTAGACCATCATCCGTAGTGGACGATGAAGCTTGTGGCAGTGACATAGGAAGAGTATGGTTACTAGCTGTAGGTAGGAATTGTGGCATGTATGTCGACCCATAATTTGGTAGTGGTCGAGTGGTTGTAGCTGTAGGTAGAGTTTGGTTCGGCGTTGCCACCGAACCTGTCATGCTCATAATAGGATTAATGGGTGTAGCCACAATCTGATTTGTTTGGGTAGGATAATAAGTCATCGGCACGGGAGGCGCCGATGCAATAGGTAAAGCCAGATTAGGGTTTTGCACACTAGCAACTACACCATTATTACCACTAGACGATTGAGATATATTCTTCTGAGCATTAGTATTTTCTATAAAAGTTTGATAGACTAGATTGTTACCATCAGCAATACGACTTTCAATCTCAGCCCACTGCTCAGGAGAAAAGGCAGTACTTACAGAAGGCTTAACCTGTTCAGTTTGAAGAGGAGGGAACTTGATTTCTTCAATCGGAGTGATGTTGCCTTGGCGATCTTTCTTGAATTTTGCAAGGAACTCCTGCAGGTCCTTCTCCTCGCGCGCCTTCTTGTACTCCTCATAGACTTGGCGATGATCGGCCGATATCTCATCAAGACTGGGCTTAATGATGTTATCGGCGTTTACCTCAGATGGCTTGGGAAGATCGGACATGGTGGATGATGACGATTGATCTTCGTTCCCCAGCGGAGTCGCCAAAAAGTGTGTTGACACACGAACACGTCACGTGTACCCTCGACGCCGGGGGTGATGCACCGCAGCTCACGTCGAAGGAGACCCGACCGACAGCGCGATACGCAAGACAGTCGACGGGCGCTTTTGCAGACCCGAAAACCCCACACCCCCGGGAGGGACCCCGTCAGGGAGTGCAGCGGCTATGGGCTGCCCTAGGTCGATTCGCTCGCCCCTAGAGCCTCGGGATTCGCAGCTCTCAAACACGAAGAACAGCGAAGAACGAGATAGAAAAACGGTGGAGAGATAAAACGTAGATGAAAAAGTAGTATATTGATTTGTTCGATTGTGTGTTGTTCAATCGGCCGTCACCCCCAACATATATAAGAGGCGGCTGGACTTCCCGTACAAGTAAAGGATTCATCTAGGCTTTCCTTACAAGAAAAATTACATCAATTCACGTCCTAGAGTCCTAATTCTATTCCAACTCGGATTCAGTCTGAATCTGGCCCAAACTCTGTCTTCCTTCTTGCGCGGGCCGCCGGGCTTGCATATGATCTCCGATCGAGATGGCCCAAATATCAAACTTGTGCGCCTCGACGATACGAACAACTCTCATGTTGATCACTTTTTCAAATAAGGCCATCTTGAATACTTTTCGAGGTCATCTTTATCTTCCAGTCGGACTCGGTCTTGCAGTAGACTGGATTATCCGAGTCTCGTAGTGAATTTGTAGGCTATATATTATCTCTGATGATGATGACTCCAAAATCAAAGTTTACCGTCTTGATGATACGCACAACTTCTGTATTGAACACTTCTTCATCCAAGGTCATTTTGATAAACTTTCGAGCACATGTTCAATTTCACTCGGACTTGAGCTCATCCACTCGGATATTAGATACTTTCACTTGGATCGTCCGATTGGACTTTTTCACTCGGAAGACAATCTTTCACTCGGATGACTATATTTCCACTCGGATGACTATATTTCCACTCGGAAGGCACTATCTTATTCACTCGGATGACTATATTTCCACTCGGAAGACACTATCTTATTCAATCGGCAAGTTTTCGTCCCGATGGTAATCTTTTCACTCGGAATATTTTCACCTGGACGATAATTTCACTCGGATGATCATATTTTCCCTCGGATGACTATATTTCCACTTGGATAATAATAAGTTCATTCGGTCAGCAAACTTTCACTCGACCGTAAAATTTCACTCGACCGTAAACTTTCACTCAGATGGTAAACTTTTCACTCGGATTTCCGACTGAAAACATAGCCTGATCTTGATTTGTCTCTCCAGGCCTCATATGATCTCGGATTGAGACGAATTATATATGAAAATCGATCAGCTCGACGAGACGAAACTTTTCCATGTTGAAGGTTTTTCGATTCAAAGCCGTATTGATGGCCGAATTACTCGTGCAACCTATCAGACAAGTGTTTGGCACCTCGCGCCATATTTCCGTTGAGGTTCAGTCTGCAGTATATTGCCTCTAACTTTTGCATATGAACTCGGATTGAGATGATTTATATATCAAAATCGATTGCCTCGACGAAGAAAATTCCTTAAGAGTGCTCCTTCATCCGAGGTCATCTTGAAGACGTGATTGGCAAAAAACCACTCGGAACATTGAACTATGCCACTCGGAGTATAGTTTCGGTCCGTAAGATAAAGTCGAATGAATATAACCGAAACATCAAAGTGGTTCCACTCGGTGACGTGAATATTTTTATGCTAAAAACTCATTCACTCGATACCATCTGCATTGCAATCTGTATCTTGCCAAAATCAGGTGTCAACACAAGTCAAATCACCGGGCCCCACCTGTCCAGCAGTAACTCACTGGCAAACCACACAACCCTACGTTTGCAGCAGCCTACTCCCTCATCTTCTCGCGTCTCTGTCGAACCGACTAGGCGGAACTGCCCCGCCTACCGCGCGAGAAAATCCCCACCCTCGACATTTAAATAGTATAGTATACTAATTTTGTATCCATGGATTGCGCCATGGAGCAAAGCCTGAAGAAAACGTCGGTACACATGTATGGAGTATACAACACGCCCGTCACGTTTGCGTCACACCCCAGACGGTCAGTCGGTGTGACACGCCGCTCTCCGAATGGAACGCACGTCATATTGCGTTCGCACACACATGTGGGACCGCAATTGAGAACTGACCATAGGCACACTCCCCGGCCCCGCAAGTCAGGTGAGTTAATAGAAGAGAGAGACGAGCGATAGTACTACTAGAGAAGTGTTGTAGGAGTACATAAGTTGGTACCTGGACGATCCCTGCAAGACACGGAAGATTAGTTCGTCCATGCATGTGACCAGACTCTAGCAGACACGCCTGGATTGGTTATCGTCTACACATCTTGCAGGCTGTGTTGTATAGGGCTGTAGTTCTGGTGAGAAATCTAAAAAAGGTTTCTTGTCATCTCGCAAAATTAGGTGTCATGTGCTTTGGATGACTGCGAGGGTTAAACAGCGACAACTGAGTTGGGCTAGTCATTGGGGGCACATGCACGAAGACTACTCGGCTGCCATCTAGGTCAAGGCGGCTATGTTAATTAGGACATCTATCGACGGACCCCTTTTCTATGAGTTTATCTTTAATTTGAGCTCTGATCCTCATCTAGTTTGTCCGTCGGGATTCATCTTGTCTCCTTTGGGTAGTGAGGTTATGATTTCTTGTCATGTGGCATTTTTTCGTGTTATATGTTATAATCCGGTGCTTCAGATCAAAATGCGACAACTGCGCCTCCGGGGCACGTGCATGAAGACTTCTCGACAATCATTGCCGAGGTCAAGCCGGCTCCGGCCGGTAGACAAAATAAAACTAGTACTCCACTATATAGGCAGGAGCCTCCGTGCTTGCTTGCTAGTGTTTCTCTCTTCACACTGTCTTGTCCTCTCCATATCTAAACACGACAGTGGTGGCCACACACTCTCTCTCTACTCACCGCTGGTCACAGATACAGCCGGACCCTCTCCACCGGGGAAGGTGAGAAGGTGCAACGTTCACGCGGTCATCCTCGGCAACGGCTCTTACCCACTGCCGGCGCATCTCGATCTGCGTGCCTTGACGTTCTCTCCAAAGCATCGCTAGCGAGGGAGGGCCTCCCACCCCTTCTTCCTCGCCGCCGTAGTGTGGGAAGATCCAGCCTCCCGCCGCCCACCTAGTGACATCTGATGAACCACAAGTGTAGGGGTTCTATCGCAGCCTTTTCGATAAGTAAGAGTGTTGAACCCAACGAGGAGCAGAAGGAAATGATAAGCGGTTTTCAGCAAGGTATTCTCTGCAAGCACTGAAATTATCGGTAACAGATAGTTTTGTGATAAGGTAATTTGTAACTAGTAACAAGTAATAAAAGTAAATAAGGTGCAGCAAGATGGGCCAATCCTTTTTGTAGCAAAGGACAAGCCTGGAAAAACTCTTATATGAAGGAAAGCGCTCCCGAGGACATATGGGAATTATCGTCAAAGCTAGTTTTCATCACGTTCATATGATTCGCGTTCGGTACTTTGATAATTTGATATGTGGGTGGACCGGTGCTTGGGTGCTTCCCTTACTTGGAAAAACATCCCACTTATGATTAACCTCTATTGTAAGCATCCGCAACTACAACAAAAGTATTAAGGTAAACCTAACCATAGCATGAAACATATGGATCCAAATCAACCCCTTACGAAGCAACACATAAACTAGGGTTTAAGCTTCTATCACTCTAGCAACCCATCATCTAATTATTACTTCCCAATGCCTTCCTCTAGGCCCAAATAATGGTGAAGTGTCATGTAGTCGACGTTCACATAACACCACTAGAGGAGAGACAACATACATCTCATCAAAATATCGAACGAATACCAAATTCACATGACTACTAATAGCAAGACTTCTCCCATGTCCTCAGGAACAAATGTAACTACTCACTAAGCATATTCATGTTCATAATCAGAGGGGTATTAATGTGCATATAGGATCTGAACATATGATCTTCCACCAAGTAAACCAACTAGCATCAACTACAAGGAGTAATCAACACTACTAGCAACCCACAGGTACCAATCCCAGACTTAGAGACAAGAATTGGATACAACAGATGAACTAGGGTTTGAGAGGAGATGGTGTTGGTGAAGATGTTGATGGAGATTGACCCCCTCCCGATGAGAGGATCATTGGTGATGACGATGGCGATGATTTCCCCCTCCCGGAGGGAAGTGTCCTCGGCAGAACAGCTCCGCCGGAGTCTCGTGCCGAAAGCTTGCTTATGTTTTTTTCCTCGTGGCATCGGAGGGCCACCAGGGGGCCCACAAGGCAGGGGGGCGCGCCCCCACCCTCGTGGCTGGTGAGTGGCCCCCCTCTGGTACTTCTTGCACTCAGTATTTTTTATATATTCTAAAAATAACTTTCGTGAAGTTTCAGGACTTTTGGAGCTGTGCAGAATAGGACTCTAATATTTGCTCCTTTTCCAGCCCAGAATCCTAGCTGCCGGCATTCTCCCTCTTTATGTAAACCTTGTACAATAAGAGAGAATAGGCATAAGTATTGTGACATAATGTGTAATAACAGCCCATAATGCAATAAATATCGATATAAAAGCATGATGCAAAATGGACATATCAACTCCCCCAAGCTTAGACCTCTCTTGTCCTCAAGCGAAAGCCGAAATCGGAAAATATGTCCACATGTGTCGAGATAGAGGTGTCGATAAAAATAAAATACGGACATGAGGGCATCATGATCATTCTTAGAACAGCAGCTTATATAATTATTCTCATATGATCTCTTATGCTAGAGTAACAATTCAATCACAATTTCAAGTATGAATCATAAACTTCATTGAAAACTAACAAACTATAATCTCAGTCATTGAAGCAATTGCAATTTTATCATAACATAGGAAAGAGTCAATATAAGAGCTTTTCACCAAGTCCACATACTCAACCATCTTTTAGTCTTTCACAATTGCTAACACCCACGCAATATTTATGGGTATGAAGTCTTAATCGGACACAGAGAAAGATAGGGGCTTATAGTTTTTCCTCCCAACGTTTTACCTCAAGGGTAATGTCAACAATAATAATTCATGAAAACTCACATCCAATTGGCCATATATACCAGGATCCTTCCAACATATTGTGCTTGCCAAAAGATAAAATGTAAAAAGGAAAGGTGAAGATCACCATGACTCTTACATAAGGTAGGAGATAAAAGTAAAAGATAGGCCCTTCGCACAGGGAAGCAGAGGTTGTCATGCGCTTTTATGGTTGGATGCACAAAATTTTAATGTGAAAGAACGTCACTTCATATTGCCACTTGTGATATGGACCTTTATTATGCAGTCCGTCGCTTTTATTTCTTCCACATCACAAGATTGTATAAAGCTTATTTTCTCCCACACTAATAAGTCATACATATTTAGAGAGCAATTTTTATTGCTTGCACCGATGACAACTTACTTGAAGGATCTTACTCAATCCATAGGTAGATATGGTGGACTCTCATGGCAAAACTGGGTTTAAGGGTATTTGGAAGCACAAGTAGTATCTCTACTTGGTGCAAAGAGTTTAGCTAGCATGAGGGGGAAAGGCAAGCTCAACCATGTTGGATGATCCATGGCAATATAATTTATCTTAGATGTAAGAAAGCATAACCCATTACGTTGTCTTCCTTGTCCAACGTCAAGTCTTTAGCATATCATATTTTAACGAGTGCTCACAATCGTAAAAGATGTCCAAGATAGTATATTTATATGTGAAGACCTCTCTTTCTTTATTACTTCCTATTAATTGCAACGATGACCAAAACTATATTTGTCATGTCTCAACAAGTTTTATTCATAATACTCTTTATATGTGAGCTCATTACTCTCCATAAGATCCTTATGATCTCCTTTATTTCTTTTTATTCTGTTCTCTTTTCTTTTATTCACTCAAGATCATGGAAAAATAATCAAGCCCTTGACTCCACACTAATCTTTATTATATAGCTCACGACCTCGATTACATGGAGGGATCGTAAAGCAAAAATCAAAACTAGATCATACTAAAAACTTTTATTCTACTAGATCAAAATATTATCAAAAGGATCGAACTAAGAAAAACGATAAAGATAGAGATGCGATGGTGATACGATACCGGGGCACCTCCCCCAAGCTTGGCAGTTGCCAAGGAGAGTGCCCATACCCATGTGATTATATCTCTTTTGCCGGTGAAGGAGTTGGAGTTGTTGATGATTTAGGCTTGTCGTCCCTCTTCCAAGGCATAGGCTCACCATCATAGAAGGATGATTGAGTCTCCTGAATCCTCAAATCTGCAGCCAAACTCATCCTTTTGAATCTATATTCATACTCACCGTTTTGATTTTGCAGGTCATAGATCTGGGCTTGGAGGTGCTCGATTTTCTCATGAAGCTTGAAGATGGCCTCCCCAATCTCCTTGACGTCCAGCTTGTGGTTGTTGGTGAACTCTGTCATCATAATGCGATTGGAGTCGAGTCCACGCTCCACCATCTCCTGACACTTGAAAACTTGTTGCTCCAATGCCTCGAGCCTTGCCTCCGTGCTTCCGGTCTTCCTTGGTCCCTCAACATCGCAGATGTGCAACAACCCCTCATGCATCTCAATGGTTTGAGGGTGTTGTGGCACCTTTGTGAGGTAGGGGTTGATGACCTTCTTGAAGAACTTGTCCTTGGGGGCACTTGAAGACGACATGACGACCTAGATCTGTCAGAAAAACAGCTCGAAACAAAGACGAGAGATATTTGCGTGATACAGGAGTCAAAACCTCCGGGATATTATATAATGATTTTTTACCGACCAAAATACGTAACATGCAAGAAAACAGAGTCCGGAGAGCACACAAGGTGCCCACGAGGTGGGGGGGCGCGCCCAGGGGGGTAGGGCGCACCCTCCACCCTCGTGGAGCCCTCATGTCCTTCCCGGACTGCTTCTTATTTTTCTATTTTTCTAAATATTCCAGAACGGAAAAAATTGCCATTAGAACTATTTTGGAGTCGGTTTACTTACCGTACCACATACCTATTTCTTTTCGGAGTTTGAAACGTTCCGGAAAGTGTCCCTTATGTATTCCTCCGGGGTTACGGTTTCAATAACATTGGTTTCAACATTTATAGGATTACCTGAGATATAATGTTTGATTCTTTGACCGTTCACCACCTTCGGATTTGTGCCTTCAAAGTTGTTGATTTTTATGGCACCGGAACAATAGACCGCCTCGATAACGTAAGTACCTTCCCATTTAGATAGAAGCTTTCTGCAAAAAATCTTAAACGGGAGTTGTATAGCAATACATAATCACCTACATTAAACTCACGCTTTTGTATTCTTTTGTCATGCCATCTTTTAACTTTTTCTTTAAACAATTTGGCATTCTCATAGGCTTGGGATCTCCATTCATCAAGTGAGCTAATGTCAAATAACCTCTTCTCACCGGCAAGTTTGAAATCATAATTGAGCTCTTTAATAGCCCAATAAGCCTTATGTTCTAGTTCGAGAGGTAAGTGACATGCTTTTCCATAAACCATTTTATACGGAGACATACCCATAGGATTTTATATGCAGTTCTATAGGCCCATAATGCATCATCAAGTTTCTTGGACCAATTCTTTCTAGATCTATTAACAGTCTTTTGCAAAATTAATTTGAGTTCTCTATTACTCAATTCTACTTGACCACTAGACTGTGGGTGATAAGGAGATGCAATTCTATGATTAACATCATACTTAGCAAGCATTTTACGGAAAGCACAATGAATAAAATGTGAACCACCATTAGTCATTAAATATCTAGGGACTCCGAACCTCAGAAAAATAACTTCTTTAAGCATATTAATATAGGTGTTATGATCAGCACTACTAGTAGGAATAGCTTCTACCCAGTTAGTAACATAATCAACAACAACTAAAATATGTGTATACCCATTAGAGGCAGGAAAAGGTCCCATATAATCAAAGCCCCAAACATCAAATGGTTCAATAACAAGTGAATAATTCATAGGCATTTCTTGACGTCTACTAATATTACCAATTCTTTGGCATTCATCACAAGATACAACAAACTTACGGGCATCCTTGAAGAGAGTAGGCCAATAAAAACTGGATTGCAATACCTTATGTGCAGTTCTATCTCCAGCGTGGTGTCCTCCATAAGCTTCGGGGTGACACTTGCGTAGGATCTGTTCCTATTCATGCTCAGGTACACAACGTCTAATAACACCATCTACTCCTTCTTTATAAAGGTGTGGGTCATCCCAGAAGTAATGTCATAAATCATAGAAAAACTTTTTCTTTTGCTGGTAAGTGAAACTAGGTGGTATAAACTTAGCAACAATGTAATTAGCATAATCAGCATACCATGGAGCAGTGTGAGAAGCATTTATGTCATTTAATTGTTCATCAGGAAGGCTATCATCAATAGGTAGTGGGTCATCAAGAACATTTTCCAACCTAGACAAGTTATCTGCAACGGGGTTCTCGACTCCCTTTCTATCAATAATATGCAAATCAAATTCTTGTAGCAAGGGAACCCATCTAATAAGTCTAGGTTTAGCATCTATTTTCCCATAAGATATTTAATAGCAGCATGTGAATAGTTACTTTAGAATCAACAATATAAGGTCTGAACTTATCACAAGAAAATACAACTGCTAAGAATTATTTTTCGGTTGTAGCATAATTTCTCTGGGCATTGTCTAGAGTTTTACTAGCATATTGAATAACATTTAATTTATTATCAACTCTTTGCCCTAGAACAGCACCCACAGCATAATCACTAGCATCACACATAATTTCAAAAGGTAAATTCCAATCAGGTGGTTAAACAATAGGTGCAGAGATCAATGCTTTCTTAAGTATTTCAAATTCTTCTACACAATCATTATTAAAGACAAACGATATATCTTTTTGTAATAAATTAGTCAGAGGCCAAGAAATTTTTGAGAAGTCCTTAATGAACCTCCTATAAAAACTGGCATGACCAAGGAAACTTCTTATACCTTTGATGTCCTTGGGACACGACATCTTTTCAATAGCATCAAATTTAGCTTTATCAACTTCAATGCCTCTTTCAGAAATTTTGTGCCCCAAGACAATACCTTCATTAACCATAAAGTGGCATTTCTCCCAATTCAAGACAAGGTTAGTTTCTTCACATCTCTGCAAAACTCGATCAAGGTTGCTTAAGCAATCATCAAAAGAGGATCCATAAACAGAGAAATCGTCCATGAATACCTCACATATCTTTTCACGAAAATCAGAAAATATAGCCATCATGCATCTTTGAAAGGTAGCAGGTGCATTACATAAACCAAAAGGCATATGTCTATAAGCAAAATTACCGAAAGGGCAAGTAAAAGTGGTCTTAGATTGATCATCAGCTGATACAGGTATTTGAGAGAAACCAGAATAACCATCTAGAAAGCAAAAATGTGTATGTTTGGATAATCTTTCTAGCATTTGATCAATAAAAGGTAAGGGGTAATGATATTTTTAGTAGCCTTATTTAATTTGTGGAAATCAATTACCATCCTATAACCTGTAATAATTCTTTGCGGAATCAATTCATCTTTATCATTAGGAACGACAGTAATAGCTCCCTTCTTAGGAACACAATAAACAGGACTTACCCACTGACTATCAGCAACGGGATAAATTATACCTGCCTCAAGGACCTTTAGTATTTGTTTTCTTACCACTTCTTTCATCTTAGGATTCAGTCGTCGTTGGTGATCAATAACTGGTTTGGTATCTTTTTCCAAATTTATTTTGTGTTGACATAGAGTGGGACTAATGCCCTTAAGATCATCAAGAGTATATCCAATAGCAGCATGGTGCTTCTTCAGAGTTTTCAATAATTTTTCTTCCTCCTTCTCTGAAAGGTTAGCGCTAATAATAACAGGATATATCTTCTTTTCATCAAGATAAGCATATTTAAGAGTATCAGGCAATGGTTTAAGCTCAAACACGGGATCACCCTTGGGTGGAGGAGGATCCCCTAAGATTTCAACAGGCAATTTGTGTTTCAGAATAGATCCCTGTTTAAAGAACACCTTATCTATTTCCTTTCTTTCATTCATAAACATATCATTTTCATGGTCTAGCAAATATTGTTCTAAAGGATCACTAGGAGGTACGACAATAGAAGCAAGACCAATAATTTCATCTTTACTAGGCAAGTCCTCTTCACGGTGTTGTCTAGGAAATTTAGAAAAGTTGAACTCATGAGACATATCACCTAAACCAATAGTAACAACATCCTTTTTGCAGTCTATTCTAGCATTAACAGTGTTTAAGAAGGGTCTACCAAATATAATGGGACAAAAGCTATCTTGTGGGGAACCAAGAACAAGAAAATCAGCAGGATATTTAGTTTTCCCAC
Source organism: Triticum aestivum (assembly GCF_018294505.1). Classification (NCBI taxonomy): domain Eukaryota; kingdom Viridiplantae; phylum Streptophyta; class Magnoliopsida; order Poales; family Poaceae; genus Triticum; species Triticum aestivum. The sequence continues at coordinate 433,177,268 of NC_057803.1, forward strand.
ACAAGACTTCAACATCTCTAACAATCCCAATTGGTGAAATAGCACCTCTATTGGCAAGTTTAATTGTGACATCAATATCTTCTAACTCAGCAAGTGCAATATCATGCATAATTTCTCTTTATAAGTCAATAGGGATTGCACTAGCACTAGCACCCATATCACACAAGCCATGATAACAATGATATCCTATTTTAACAGAAATAATAGTCATGCCTACCATAGGTCTATGTTTATATTTAGCACAAGGTTTAGCAATTCTAGCAGTTTCATCACAAAAATAAATAACATGCCCATCAATATTATCAGCCAAGAGATCCTTAACAATAGCAATATTAGGTTCAAATTTAACTTGCTCAGGAGGTGTATAGGTTCTAATATTGCTTTTACTAACCACAGTTGAAGCTTTAGCATGATCCTTTATCCTAACAGGAAAAGGTGGTTTCTCAACATAAGCAGTATGAACAATAGGATCATTATAAGTGATAGTCTTTTCTTGAACTTTAATAGGTGCAACTACTTTTACTTATATGGGATGATGATATTTAAACCACTTCTCCTTAGGGAGATCAACATGAGTAGCAAAAGATTCACAGAAAGAAGCTACTATCTCAGAGTCAAGTCCATATTTAGTGCTAAATTTACAGAAAACATCGGTATCCATAAAAGATTTAACACAATCAAACTTAGGTGTCATACCTGAATCCTTACCTTCATCGAGATCCCAATCTTCAGAGTTGCGTTTAATTCTTTCCAATAAATCCCATTTGAATTCAATAGTCTTCATCATAAAAGAGCCAGCACAAGAAGTATCGAGCATGGTGTGATTGTTATCAGAAAGCCGAGCATAATTTTTTTGGATAATCATTTCTCTTGAGAGCTCATGATTGGGGCATGAATATAACATTGATTTAAGCCTCCCCCAAGCTTGAGCGATGCTTTCTCCTTCATGAGGCCAAAAATTATATATATAATTACGATCACGATGAACAAGATGCATAGGATAAAACTTCTAGTGAAATTCTAATTTCAATTGTTTGTAGTTCCATGATCCCATATCATCACATAGCCTATACCATGTCAATGCATCTCCCTTCAAAGATAAAGGAAAGACCTTCTTCTTGATAACATCATCGGGCATACCTGCAAGCTTAAATAATCCACAAACTTCATCCACATATATTAGGTGCTCATCAGGATGTAATGCTCCATCTCCTGCAAAGGATTAGCTAGCAGTTTTTCTATCATACCCGAAGGAATTTCAAAGTAGACATTTTCATTTTCAGTAGGTTCAGTAGGTTGAGTAGGTTGAGGAGAAACTCTTTGCTCTACTGGTCGAGGTGAAGATATCCTGAACAAGCCCCTCAGAGGATTACTTTCCATAGTAACAAGTGACGGTAAATTTCAACACAGTATATAAATTTTTCCTTACCAAATTCCACCTACCAAAGGCGCTTCACTCCCCGGCAATGGCGCCAGAAAGAGTCTTGATGACCCACAAGTGTAGGGGATCTATCGTAGCCTTTTCGATAGGTAAGAGTGTCGAAGCCAATGAGGAGCAGAAGGAAATGATAAGTGGTTTTCAGCAAGGTATTCTCTGCAAGCACTGGAATTATTGGTAACAGATAGTTTTGTGATAAGGTAATTTGTAACGAGTAACAAGTAATAAAAGTAAATAAGGTGCAACAACATGGCCCAATCCTTTTTGTAGCAAAGGACAAGCTTGGACAAACTCTTATATGAAGGAAAGCGCTCCCGAGGACATATGGGAATTATCATCAAGCTAGTTTTCATCACGTTCATATGATTCACGTTCGGTACTTTGACAATTTGATATGTGGGTGGACCGGTGCTTGGGTGCTGCCCTTACTTGGACAAACATCCCACTTATGATTAACCTCTATTGCAAGCATCCGCAACTACAACAGAAGTATTAAGGTAAACCTAACCATATCATGAAACATATGGATCCAAATCAACCCCTTATGAAGCAACGCATAAACTAGGGTTTAAGCTTCTGTCACTCTAGCAACCCATCATCTACTTATTACTTCCCAATGACTTCCTCTAGGCACAAATAATGGTGAAGTGTCATTTAGTCGACGTTCACATTACACCACTAGAGGAGAGACAACATACATCTCATCAAAATATCGAACGAATACCAAATTCACATGACTACTAATAGCAAGACTTCTCCCATGTCCTCAGGAACAAATGTAACTACTCACAAAGCACATTCATGTTAATAATCAGAGGGGTATTAATGTGCATATAGGATCTGAACATATGATCTTCCACCAAGTAAACCAACTAGCATCAACTACAAGGAGTAATCAACACTACTAGCAACCCACAGGTACCAATCCCAGACTTAGAGCCAAGAATTGGATACAAGAGATGAACTAGGGTTTGAGAGGAGATGGTGCTGCTGAAGACGTTGATGGATATTGACCCCCTCCCGATGAGAGGATCGTTGGTGATGACGATGGCGATGATTTCCCCCGCCCGGAGGGAAGTGTCCCCGGCAGAACAGCTCCACCGGAGCCCTAGATTGGTTCCACCAAGGTTCCGCCTCGTGGCGGTGGAGTCTCGTCCCGAAAGCTTGCTTATGATTTTTTCCTCAACAAATGGCTCCATATAGAAGAAGTTGGGCATTGGAGGGCCACCAGGGGGCCCACGAGACAGGGGGCGCGCCTAGGGGGGTAGGGCGCGCCCCCCAGCCTCGTGGCTGGTGAGTAGCCCCCCTCTGGTACTTCTTGCGCTCAGTATTTTTTATATATTCTAAAAATAACTTTCGTGAGTTTCAAGACTTTTGGAGCTGTGCAAAATAGGTCTCTAATATTTGCTCCTTTTCCAGCCCAGAATCCCAGCTGCCGGCATTCTCCCTCTTTATGTAAACCTTGTAAAATAAGAGAGAATAGGCATAAGTATTGTGACATAATGTGTAATAATAGCCCATAATGCAATAAATATCGATATAAAAGCATGATTCAAAATGGACGTATCAACATCCCGGCGACCCTCAGGTATAACTTCCTTTGAAACCGGCCTTGCTCTACTTCCCGAGCTCCCAACGTCGCTGCATTTGTATCTTTTACTATTTGTCAGCCCCCCTCGTAGATAGGATCGATCGACTGTTCGAAAACCACCTAATTTTTTTTTCTCTTAAGAGGTAAAACTAGTTCATGCACTTGAATCTAGTACTACTTGGTTCAAACAAGGAAGAAAGGGGGTGGGGTGGGGGAAGATTTGTTACCTGAATCTAGGACTTGATCAAAAGAGGAAATAATGGGGGCGAAAAGTAGCAGAGTCTGGCTATCCAACTGGTCTCTAGGTCTAATAGGGAAATAAAGGGAACACAGTACAAACTCAATATAAACCCGATCTATTGGTTGAAAAAGGAAAGAAAGTGGGGACTAGGGGACAAGTCAAGAGAGTAAGTCCAGCACTAGATTTGCTAGCCTCACACAGTATAAGGTAGCTATATACCGAACAAAAATGGGACCAACCCAGATATCCTCTTCTGATGTTTGTTGCCCCGAGCTGCTCTTATGTAATGCCACTGGTAAAATGTAGCAGTCGCACTTTAAAAGTAAGGACACGTTAAACCAATGTTGTTTCAATGTAATGCCTCCAGTAATATGAATCAATGGCACTTTTTTTCATGTCATAGTTAATCCTAATGCCCACACTAATATCTAGCAATGATGCTAGAAATTGCTACTGTCCTTGTACGATTGCCATTCAGATAAGGAACATGCTTTTTTCATTTGATGCATGTTTCATCACTTGTTAGTCACCTCCTTGCCACCTTTTTTGCGCAAACAGAGATATACATTTCACGCTTGATCTTAGTTGAAATGCACAAATGATATCCAAATTATATTTTAACATTCCAGGAGCTTCACGACCAACCTTGATGTTGCTCAATTTTATTGCAACTAATGAAGAAGAAGCTCTGTCGGTTTCGTTTTCTGATGGAAATGGAACCAGGGCTGGAGTCCTTTTCTTAAAAAAAAGAAGAAGAAGCTGCTAGCTCATGGGACATTGCTTCATTTTAGGTGAACTGCACCAAAAGGTGCCATGAATTGAATCATCCATGTTGGTGACTGGTGTCATCCCTTCTACGATGGTGTTGACTGCAGATATGGTTCCCATCACGAGGTATGTTCCTTTTTGGTCCAACCGTTTGCCAAAGATCTTGCATGTTGATCCTGCTCTTGTGCTATTGTTTTGGTACTGCCATGATAAAGCAGTAATGTTATTATTTTGCACCTTAATCTAGTGGCACTATTAATTTGAGGCAATGTTTTGGCACCGCTAGTGCCACTGTTTTTTTTTATATCGAAAGATGGGGTTCCCTCCGATTTCATTAAAGAAACCCAACCATAGAGAACCATTATCCGACAACATCTCCGTGTAAACGGGCAGTTATGCAACTACTACTAGAACGGACTAGGTACTAGCAGGAGACAGGTTCGCCACATAAGCTAGGCAGGTAGGGGGACACAGCACCAGCTCGACCAAGTTTGGATTACAACCCAAATGCTACCACAGAAACATCAGGGGGAAGATAGGGACTGAAAGAGCCAGCTTCAGCATCCCAGTCTAAGCACCCCCGGCCTTCATCCTTGCGACGCACGGTACACCTTGTTTGCCACTTGCTCGACCCTAGTGTCACTAATAAAATGAAGTAATAATACAGTTAAAATAGAGCGAGTGTCCTCTCTATCATTTCATTTCCAGTGTAGATAAAGAAAGTGCTTCTCTTTGTTAATGTATGTTTCATCAACTAGTCCCATTGTTAATGTTTAAGCGTTTCGGCAAACCGGGGTGCTTAATTTTAGTTGATCTGCACAAAAATAGAGATTTGAATGTCTCAAGGCCCCTCCTTGTACTACCGCTATACATTGGTGTTCATCACTAGCAGAAGGTGTATCGGGGAGACTTGGGACAATTTCCAGTATGAGGCGTGGCGTACCGTATGAGGCACCGAAGGGCCCATCTCTCCCTCGCAGCATGGCATACTATGATACTATCACAATATTATCTTCTATTTATTTTGCGTGTTTCATCAACTAGTGCCACTATAATGTAATCACGCTTTTTCATTATCTATGCAAACAGGGTTATTCAGCTGCATTTTGGTGGAACTGCACAAATGTACGGATGGAACCGGCATATATGCAGAGTGCGAGGTGTGCCAAGTAAAAATTACCGACACCAACCATGCTCCATGCACGCATTGGCATCCACCACCACAAGTGGGATGTGTGGTGCTCTCTGTGGATGGATCTTTCTTGGCAGCAAATCCTCTAACCAAATACTAGTAGCTTATATTGGCAGTTTTCTAGGGAGTACTCTTTTCTGAAAGAATCACCAATCTATTTTTCTTTATTTTTCCATAGTGTCACAACTTTGACCCAAAGGTCCAGAGCTATTTAAGGGTGATTGGCGTAGTACTCGGAGACTGATTGTAAGCATGATTTTCATTAGCTGTCACACTGATTGTAAGCATGAGCAGGTGGAAGATTAGGTTAGTGTGAAGGTTACCTTAAACCCTACCATCACCGTTGAAATGAGGCGAGCATCGAGGGAACCGTGGAGAATGGCGGGGAAGCGACGTCGCGCCATTCGGCCTCCTCTTGCGGTGGGAGAACGGATACTCCTGTGGCTCCGGCTGGCTCTGCACACTCACGAATGGCACACCGTACTTGATCGATTCGTTATCCTCTGGGTGCTCGACCTTCGACCTGTACGCCCACCACCTCCGCCTGACTTTCGCCTCTGGCGAATCTGTCTGCTCCATCACCCAGAGGAGATACTCGATTAGCTCAAAGGACTGCGGCGTGACTGCCGCCAAGGAGTACTTGTACATCGCCGCCCTCATCGCCGCCGTCTCGCTCTTTCGCATACATTGCCACATGGCCCTCACCGTCCTTGAAATCTCCCACTCATTGTGAAACCAAGTAAGGATCTCCTTCAACCTGGCTAACTTTGCCTGGTCACCGCCGGCGATCTGCCTGATTCGCTGCTGCATCCTCTCCATAAATGTCCTTCTGAGTGGTCCGGTGCTAGCTTTGGAAGATGGGAGGAGAGACGATGGTCTTGCAACAGAGAAGAGGGAGAGGTGAGACAATGGTTTTGGAATGGAAATTATGGAGAGGAGAGGAGGTGGTTTTGCAATGGATAAGAGGGAGAGGCGACACGGTGGTTTTGGAATGGAGATGATGGAGAGGAGAGGAGGTGGTTTTGCAATGGAGAAGAGGGAGAGGCGAGACGGTGGTTTTTGAATGGAGATGATGGAGAGGAGAGGAGGTGGTTTTGCAATGGAGAAGAGGGAGAGGAGCGTGCAACAGCGATTTAGGATTGGACGAGAGGGCCGGCGCGCTGTGACTGGATCAAAATCAAAATCAATTTACCCTTCAATTAAGAAAGCGACCCCACATTAACTACTCTCCCTTTTATTCTGGGTCATAATTGACCATGATATTTGCAAATAAAACATATGTTATATGTTGCAAAAATAATATAATTTGAAAGTACATTCAAATACGAATCAAACGATACAATTTTTGGTGACATGCATTCACATTTTGCTTGTCAAATACAATACGTGGTCAAACTTTCACCCAAAATATGCAAAACAAAAAAAAATACTTCCAAGACCAGCGCCGCTCTTCTGCTCTTCTCCTCTTAAACCACCGCCCCTCCTCTCGTGTTCCAATCCAAAACCAGCGTCGCTCCTCTCCCGTTCTAATCTAAAACTAGCACTGCTACTCTCTTCTTCCATTCAAAAACCATCGCCGGCGAGTGAAGATGCTGTGGAGAAGTAGATCAATGGAGGAGTACAACCGATACTTGAGGATCACAGACGGCGACCCTGTGAAGCTAGCTAGGATGTTGGAGATGCAGTCTTGGATTGACAACAAGGACCAACTAGCGGCGACAGTGACATCCATGGCCAAATATCTGCAACAGAGTGAAAAGGCGGCGATACTCCCGGAGGGAGTCACGCGGGAGTACATAGAGCTGCTCCTCTGGGCCATGGAGCAAACAGATTCACCGAATCTGATCGTGAGGGAGAGGTGGTGGGAGTATCGATCCCAGATGGAACATCCACCAGAGATTGAAGGATCGAGCATCCACATGGTGCCGTTTGTGAGGTTGTCATGCCAGAGCGAGCCGGTGGAGTCTTCGTCGACCGAAGCCAACTACAAGAGGAGAAAAATAGTTGGCCCGACGACGCTTCCCCGCCATCCTCTCCCTCACCGTTCACATTGTCTCACGGGGCGGCTGTCTGCCACCGAGGAATAGGAGGGACTGCCCCCCAGCCCAATAGTCGGGTAGGTTGTGAATTGTCAGGAGGAGCTTAGGGTTGTTAGTATTTGCACGTTGTGAATTGTGTCTTGTGTTGTGTATTTTGAGAGTACTTTCAGATATTAATGTCTTTCGAATTTCAGATTTGCAGTATTGAGCATATGAAGTATTTTATGAATTCTAGAGATCTATTTTTAGCACTTAAAAATGTAGTTTCATAGGAGTATAAAAGTGCAGACAATGTGATTCTCAGAGAAGAAACTGCAAGTTTTAGTTTCAGATAAGAAACTCCAAGTTCAGTTTTAGATAAGAAACTGCAACTTTCAGAGGGAGATCATTTATATTAACACGGCCTTTTCAAATGGTGTTAACATCATGTTGGAAGTTTTATTCATGGTCAAAACAGGAACTACCAGCCAGTTAACATCATGCTGATCAACATTCATGCATAGCACATCTTCATATGATGCACAGTCAAAAAGATATGTTATTTTCAAAATGCCCACACAATGTCGAGTGTGCGAAAAATAGAGAAAACGAGGGATGAAGTTTTGGCAAGTGTTGGACGTGGTGTGCATAGATGATAATTGGGACCCACATGTCAATAAATGCAGAGGCAAAAATTTTGGAGATATTTTCTCTGCACAGGTGGAATCGAACCCGGGCGGAACAGCTGTCGGGTAGTGTCACTCGGCCACTAGGCCAGTTCAGTTGTTTCATTACTAATAAGGAACTTCCTCAGGTGGTCGGATCTCCTCCTGCGCCTTTGTGCGCTCGCCGCGACGCCGCTGTTTGCGTTGTGAACATGCTGAACAAACGAGAGGAATCTGGAGAGGACTGTACGTGGAGAGGCGGACAAATGCTATACTGACGTTGGGCCCACGGGTTTGTCAACATAGTTACATTTTTAGGTGCTTCAACATAGTTACTATAGGAGATAAATTCACAACTAAGCCGGGGAGCTGGCAGGTATCATTTATTATCAGTGGGGCAGCAAGTATCAGCTGGATTTTGGGCTGCCCCGTCTAGGCTTTGTTTTTAACATGCGCAGCCCACGACCTCGGACGGGAGGTCCATAGGCCTGTTTGTATTTTCTTGAGGGCCGTCATGTATCAACTGGCCTAAGGACCTCCCATCCGAGGTTTTATTTTTCCTGAAACATCGGCAACCCAATTTATGTATTTTTTTTGAAGAAAACGGAGATGTTTGTTCTGTTTTTCTATATAAGAATAGGAACGCCTGGTCCAACTTATGTTTCCCTTCTAACTATATTATATATATATATTTAAATTATTTTATATGTTATTATAAATTATTGTTATTTTCATCATATATTTAACAGATACTTACATATGTAAGAAAACAATATCCCACATCTTATTAACTTAAAAAATAATTTCTTAACAATAAAATCCTGGATTTTTTGGCAACGAAAATCCTGGTGATTGTGTACAAAAGCTTGGTAAGATTTAAGGACCAATGTAATAATAAATCACTTATTATTTAAATATATATATATATATATATATATATAACAAAATGCTCAGCCCATGTTTATTTTTTGATAACATTGCTGCGCCAACCCCAACATTATAATTAGAATCAACCCAGCGAAATCATGTATTTTGAGAAAGTGCAAATGGCCTGTAATTTTTTAGTAAAAACATAAATGGGTCGCATGGACGCTACATTATTTGTTCACCCAGCCTAGCTAATGGACTGTAATTCAAAAAAAAGATCAAATTGACTGTAAATTCTAGCCCGCAAAAAAAGACTGTAAATTCTGAGAAAATGGGTTGAATACGTGCCACATTTTTGGAGGCTGAAATGTGGGCCAATAGGTCGAAGCCAATGCAAGTCGTTGTCAACTTAGTCAACAAATGATTCTGACATTGTTAGCTGTTGGATTTACATCCAACGACTGACATCCATCTTCAACCTCTCGTCTTCTTCCTCCAACGCCGCCGGGACCACCTGCTCCCACCTCCTGCTGCTAGAAGCTCTGCTTAGCACGCTTCACTGTGAAGCGCTACTCCACCGTTGGCCAGGCCATCCCTCCACCCCTCCACACCTCCTGTTCTTCTCCACCATCTGTCGAACCACACCGCACCAAAACCGGTTATCCCTCGTACACCTCTCCGTCTGCGACTCTACTCCTGCGTCTTCCCATCTCCGTCTCGTTGTTGTCCGGGGCCTCGCCGTCCTCCACCACCTTGGATGTGCTCGGCGTGGAGTGGGCAACGTGGTCAACAAACAACACCATCAGAAGTAGACTGTGCGTGGAGAGGCTGACAGCTGGGTCCATGGCCGCACGCAATGAAATGCCTCCTTATTACGCGCAAAATAATGATTCCTCCACCTGACAGCTGGGACCCACCAAAAGGGCCTCTGTATTTCACGAGAAAAACGTTCCCACCGCTGACAGGTCGGACCCACCAGCTATATCTTCACATGCAAGGAAGTGCCTCCTTATTATGCACAGAAAAATGAATACCCCCTGCTAGCTGGGACCCACAATAGTGGGAGGCTGACTTGTGGGCCAAATAAGTTGACGAGGACGGAGGGCTTTGTCAAATTAGTCAATATGAACGATTCTAGCTCTAGTGACCGTACAATGTCCATCCAACGGCCATAGTGCTTCTTCAACCTCTGGTCTTCTTGCTCCAGCCGCCCAAACCAGCGCCAGTCGTGCCTCGTGCTCCTGCCTCCCGTGGCCGGCTGCGATGCCACGGAGGCCTCACCGCCCCCTACTACTCCCACCGCTGGCAAGGCCATCCCTCTACTCACCCACACCCCCTGTTATTCTACGGCGATGGCAGCCTCACACTGCAGCGAACCAGTGAACCCTCATACTCCTCTACGCGTGGGCATCCACTATCGTGTCTTCCCCGGCTCCGCGTCGTCCCCTTCCTAGGCCTCGCCATCGTCCACCGCCCTGGTGCTTCCGGTGCGGCGTGGTCAACGTGGTCAAGGAATGGCTTCCATCGGACATGGACTATACGTGGAGAAGCTGACAGCTGGGTCCACGCCAACAGCAAGGAATTGCCTCCTTATTACGCGGAAAATAATGATTCCTCCACCTGACAGCAGGGACCCACCGGACGGGCAACCGTATTTCACAAAAAAAGTTTCCCCCTGACTGCTGGGGCCTACCAGTGACATCTTCGCACGCAAGGAAGTGCGTCCGAAAAAAATGATTCGCCCCCTGACTGCTAGGACCCACCAGCTACATCTTCGCACGCAAGGAAGTGCATGACAGTCGGGACTCACCTGGTCGAAGTGTACGTAGCATTGTCATTCTGGTCGCGAACGTGTACGCACATACTGGTCGATGTAGAGGCACACATGTGTCATAGTAGAGGCGCGCGCGTAGCATGTACACGTACGTACAACGGCCAGTGTGCAAGAAATAAAATATGGTCACGTAAGTACATACGGGCGGGGTCTCGAACGCCTACTCGCGCATACGTATGGCCAGGGCTCGTGTACATGGCTGGGTCAGAATGGAGAAACAACTTCGTCGTCGCCCACAAAAAAAGTGTCATCGTCGTGTTCATGGGGAGGCAACGGAATGCGTCGTGTTCATCGGGAGGCAACGGAATGCGTGGGAGCCAACTGGCTTGGACTGAACAGCCGATGGAAACGAGTCCTGGCATACCGCAGAACGGAGGAAACATCCTTGTGTTCGACCGGCCACGTTCGAAACGGGATCCTGTTCATCGGGAGGGGTCTGGCGTACCACAAAACGGAGGAAACGGACCTCCTACGGTCGAAACGGGGTCCTGTTGATCGGGAGGGGTGTGGCGTACTGCAAAACGGAGGAAACAGACTTGTGTTGGAGCGCTACGGTCGAAATGGGGGTCCTGTTCATCGGGAGGGGTGTGGCATACCGCAAAACGGGACTCCACGGGATACTATTCATCTCCACCATCGACCCCCTCCAGCCTCCACGGGCTACTGTTCATCCACCGTCGACCTCCTCCAGCCTCCACCTGCTCCTGTTCATCCACGGGCTCCTGTTCATCCAGCCTCCACCGCGTGCTACTCCACCAGCTACTGTTCAACCAGCCTCTCAACGGGCTCCTGTTCAACCACCCCTCCACGGGCTACTGTTCATCCAGCCCTCCACCATCTACTGTTCATCCAGCCCTCCACGGGGTCCTGTTCATCCAGCTCCAACCGGCTCGATCGATCGGGGTCCTGTTCATCCAGAGGCAACACCACGGGGTCCTGTTCATCCACCCCCACCGGGAACTGTTCATCCAAACCCCCCGGCAATGCTCACTGTTCATCCAGAGGCAGCATCGATCGGCTTCAGTTAGCAGCAGTAGTGAAGGAATCTCTCGATCGGGTTCAGTTAACAGCCATCGATCGATCTCTCGGGTTCAGTAACGCGTAGCCTGCAGTGCAATTGCTCGGGTTCAGTAGGCGAACGCCTCGCTCGGGTTCAATTAGAACCCAACGCCTCGCACCAACGCGCGTGCATGTACGAGAGAAACACGCAAACCTCCGTTCATCGCTCGGCCCCGACCACCCACCGTAATCGGGGACACCCCGATATTTTCCTCGCCCTCGCTTCTACCACGGTTTTTTCCGTCATGGACGGCCCAAAGAATGTCATGCAACTACGTCTCCGGCCCGCCCAGGACGAAAAGCCCATTTTCTGTCATGATTTTTTTTCATAGAAGTAGGATCCCACCACATCTATGATGATACCGGGTTTTGTCACAATTAACGTCATAGAAGTATCATAAGTATGACATAATTTTTTTCGTTCGGCCCAAAATGTCACGGATGTGTCTTTTTTATAGTGCTAGCCGGACGCAATAGTCATTTTCACGCCCGGCCCGAGAACCGCAGACGGACTTCATCCGAGCTACGTCGCGACGTGGCCCGATATAGAGGCGCCACTCACCTACTTTGCTTCACCGACGAAGTAATGGAGCACGAATTCCCAGAAGGGTTTAAACCCGTAAACATCGAATCATACGATGGAACAATAGATCCCGCGCTACGGATTGAGGACTTTCTTCCATATCCACATGGCCCGCGGCGATGATCTCCACGCCATTAAATATCTACCACGAAAACTAAAGGGACCAGCTCGGCACTAGTTAAATAGCCTCCCAGAGAACTCCGTTGGCAGCTGGGAACACCTGGAAGACGCCGTTCGCGATAACTTCCAAGGTACGTATGTCCGGCCACCAGATGCCGATGACTTAAGTCACATCATCCAGCAGCCCGGAGTCAGCCAGAAAGCTCTAGACTAGGTTCCTAAAAAGAACCAAATTGTCGATTGTCCGGACGCCGAAGCCCTCACGGCCTTCAAACATAGCGTCTGGGATGAATGGCTCGCTCGCCACCTCGTTCAACAAAAACCAAAATCCATGACAGCCCTTACCGCTCTAATGACCCGCGTTTGCACGGGAGAAGACAGCTGGCTCGCTCGTAGGAGCAACGGCGCCAGCGACCCGGGCACTTCCGAAGTCCGAGGCGGCAACGGAAATCCATGACGCAATAAACACAAGCATCGTAATAATGATGAAATAACGGAAGACACAACAGCTAATGCCGGATTCAGCGGCTCCAAGCCCGGTCAACGGAAGAAGGCATCCAAGACAAATAGAGACGGACCATCCAACCTCGATAAGATATTGGATCGGCCCTGCCAGATTCATGGCACCCCAGATAAACCAGCTACTCATACTAACAGAAGATGCTGGGACTTCAAACAAGCCGACAAGCTAAAAGCCAAACACAAGGGGAAGAGGCCACCCAGTGACAGCGATGACGAAGAGACTCGCCAGCCGAATACCGGGATTCAAAAGCAATTCCCCCTTGAAGTGAAAACCATAAATATGGTATATGCAACGCACACCCCTATAGGGGAGCACACGGGCACACTACAGAACACATACGCCATAGAGCGGGTTCCCCCAAAAGTTAGTCATACCCGTCCCGAAGGATCGGCAGCTCTGATCATCGATCCAATTATTGATGGGTCCCATCTCACGAAAGTCCTTATGGACGACGGCAGTAGCCTTAATCTACTGTACCAAGACACTGTCCAAAAAATGGGCATTGATCCTTCTAGAATCAAACCCACCACAACAATCCTCAAGGGAGCAATACCCAGCATAAAAGCTCACTGCACGGGCTCCGTCACACTAGAAGTTGTTTTTGGTTCGCCAAACAACTTCCGAAGTGAGGGCTTGACCTTTGATATTGCCCCGTTCCACAGTGACTACCATGCACTTTTGGGGCATACCGCTTTTGCTAGATTTAATGCGGTCCTACTCTACACCCTCGCAACACTTAAAATGCCCAGTCCGCACGGCATCATAACAATAAACAGACATACGGGACACTCCTTCCATACAAGGGATTGTACTATGGCCATTATAGCCGAAGCACAAAGCGGCCTCGTCACTCATCGGCCATTAAGCCGCCGGTTTCCATTAGATGGAACCAATCTGGATTAGAGCAGGATTAGCAGTTCAGCCTCCGTCGTTCGCCTCACAATCACGCGAAGTTTATACCGCACATGCATAATTATGCACTTAAAATACCTTGGCCACCGGTGGAGGCACAATACGGGCAAGCTTACAAGCACTCCCATTTCCTCCTTTTCATTTCTAACTATTTATTTTTTATCTTATCACAGGTGACGCAAAACATTGGTCATCTCATAGACTCTTTCGGAGTTCGGCTTCATACACTTACCCCAAGGTCGTTCCTCTTAAAGGAATCCTTTAACCGAGGCAAGGCGGTGCAGACGTGCGACAGGAGGTCCAAATAATTTTGTAGACCGCACTCTCTATTTTGAGCCTGTAAAGTGCCTTCTCCCTCAGCCTTCGACCACCGAGATGTCAAATAGCCTGGGCCGTGGCATTATTATTTGTAAAATGGCAATTGACATATCGATCAGATCCCAGTAAACATAAACCATATCCAGTATTCACTTTTTTTCTAAAAAAACTGAATTTCTCCGGTTGTTTCACACTCGCACCTCGGCACGGGTTGCCAGGGGCTCGATATGTGAACAAATGAATTACCGTCAAGTCCGATCAACTTAATAGCACACTTCGGCGTCGCGAGTTTGGCCTTACATGCATCAGTTCTGAATCATGTCTTTGGTCAATAGTTGGGTTGCCTAGCTCCTGTGCTTACTACCTTACGTTCCGCTATATCAGCTAGGGTAGTAAAGGGAGAACTATTGCGATTGTGTCCCGGTTTATCCGGATGAGCACCTCAGTAGAGAAAGCCGAAAACTGACTGTCATGATGCGGTGAGAGTTGGTCAACCGCTCGATGACTTATTAGAATCTTTCGTGATTCCTTCCGTATTGCACGAAGGACCATTATTCTGGTCACTCATGTAATGCACCGTATTTAGATAACCGCGTACATACCAGGGGCTATATCGTAGACCCACTGTCAAACTCCAATGGCTGAGTGAAAGTGCTAAAGCCCTATAGTCCGATTGCCTAGTTCGCCGCATTGACACCTCCTTCACGGACCAAGACATTGGATCAAGAGTGATCAGGTGCTTTTCTGAACACTTCCGTATTCTATGCGAGGGGGCTGAAGCCGACGACTGGAAAACTTTCAGATTATACAAAAACAACCGCACAGGAGGAGCCACAACTTCTAGGCATAATCTTAAAATATAATAATATTGTTTTCACAATTTCAATACATTTCACTCGAACATCATCTCTTTCGAGCACTGACCCTCTATCAAGCGGGCACCCTCTAAGACATCCTCAAAATAATACTCTAGTGTGTGATGCTCCTTGCCCTCGGGTGGACTTTTCACTGCAACATCCGTGGCCTTCATCTTCCCCAGTACGTCTTCACACGGGCAAGGGCCATCTGTGCACCTTCAATGCACGTGGATCGCTTAACAATGTTGATATGCGGCACCGCATCACCTAGTCATCGTACCAAACCGAAATAACTCTTCGGAACTGGCTCAGTAGGCCACAACCGAACTACGACGTCCTTCATGACAGAACCAGATATCTTGTGGAGCTCGGACCACTGGGCCATCTGTTCGTTCAGCAATAGTGGGCGCGTCGGCGTGCTGAATTGTGACCAAAAAAGCTTCTCCGTTGCATGCCCTTCCCGCGCTTCGTAAAACTGCGCCGCATCGGAGGCACTCTTCAGCAAGTCCAAAAAGGCATCTGGGGAGCTCCACATTTGATTAAGCGGGGCATACTTCGGATCGCCGAACTTAGTCTGTAATAAGAAAGCCTTACCAGCCGCTATCTCCCCAACTTGCCGGATCTCTTCCCGAGCCGCTCTAGACTCAGATCGTGCTTCTCTTGCCTATTGTAATGCCTTGTCAAGATCGGCTGCTTTGGCCTTGTTATCTTTCTTGAGGAATTCACATCGGACAGTGGGTTCCTTCAGCTCATGCGCCTTAATGGCCATTCTCTCCTCACATTGGCGCTGAGCAGCCC
Source organism: Triticum aestivum (assembly GCF_018294505.1). Classification (NCBI taxonomy): domain Eukaryota; kingdom Viridiplantae; phylum Streptophyta; class Magnoliopsida; order Poales; family Poaceae; genus Triticum; species Triticum aestivum. Next base: position 433,193,052 of record NC_057803.1, read on the forward strand.
GTCTGGCCTCTAACTCATTAGCTGCCTTCTTGGCAGCCATATTACTCATCCGAGCTTGCTCCTTGGCTCGAGCAAGTTGAGCCCGAAGGGTCTCAACCTCGGCAGCACCATCTGTAGATATGCATGTCTCAGAACATAATTCTAGCTTCATGCTCATGTTTCTATAAATACTCTAACACATACCTTGCGCCTCGTCGAGTCGCCCGTTAATAAGCGTGATGTCGTTATCCGTCACATCAAGCTTATGCTCCAGACCTGCAATCTCTGTAGCATGGGCAGTCATCATGGAGGTAACGACATGTGTTTCCAGTCATTAGATTATTACCTGAGGATATCTTTTTTGATCCTCTGATTGCCTACCTTTGGGCACCAACCAGAGTCTTAGGGGCTACTATGTATACACAGGTGCATTTTGCGTATAGAGCACAATTGAAAATATAACATTACATACCTCAAAGCCTCTTAGAAGGCCCATGAAGGCTTCATTCAATCCGCTTTTCGCAGACAAGATCCTCTCAACCACTGTACCCATCAAGGTACGATGATCCTCTGAGATTGACGAATACCGTAACATGTCCATCAGTGTATCCAGCGCATCCGGATTCCTGGAAGCAGTTGTGGCAGTATGGACTCCCTTTGAAAGGGTATGTCTACTCGACCCTAGAGTCGTCTCCGGCTGTAAACCAGATAGTCCGGAGCCTTTATTGTTAACCCTTGTAGGGACCGCACACTTCGGACCCTGGTCGGCCGAAGTTTCACCTTGGGGCGCTGACTCCATTATCCCCCGATCGGGAGAGACCCTCTGGGACGACACCTCAACATCGTTCGCCCTGTTGGGTGAGGAAGCTTGTGGAGGCATTTCACTTTCCATCATCTCTAGTAGAAGGTCCCCCGAGGAGGAGGATTGTTGAGGAAGACTGTGTGCCGGACTATAAAATGCATATTCTAGATGTCACCTTTGCAAACAAAAAAGGAATGGGGTATGTTTGAAATATCTTTGTTCACTTACGATTCGGCTGGAGGCTTGTCCTTACAAAGGGATTGTGCGACAATGACACCTTCCGAGCCTGAACCACCCAATAGGGGCGTTTTGCCCCGCTTAGGAGCCCTTACCTCCCAACTCTCGGAGGCGGCCCTTTTCTTACCATAGGAAGAAGGGATGTCAGCTTCTCCTTCTCTTTTGTCTTCGAAAGAGGGAGCCCTAGTCACCACAGACACAGTGTGTGGTTTGCCTCCAGGATGGAAGCCACCTTTGGCTCCCCCGCTCTCCTCATTCTCCTCTTCCACTGGCGCCTAGTATGGCGCCGAGACCAGCATCCTTGTTAGTACGGGACTAGCTGAGTCTTCGGGAAGAGGAGCCGAACACCTGATTCGCTCCGCCTTCTTTATCCAACCCTGGAAGAAAATGGTTTTCTCAGCATCTTATTATGAGGCGCGTATCTAAGCTGCATTCGAGAGTCAAGTGCTTACCGAGGTATCCGGATGATTGCAGTCAAGACCGACGTCCTTTGTAGTATCCGACCACTGTTTTCGGTTCCTAAAAAATAACTTCCACATTCCTCTATGCGTCACACCGAAGAAGTGTTGAAGGGTTCGTGGTCCTTCTGGATTAAACTCCCACATACAGAGGGGCTGTCTTAGGCACGGGAGGACCCGGCAGACTAGCATTACTTGAATCACGTCGATGAGTTCGGTGTTCTTCTCAAGGAGACTTCGGATGCGGCTATGTAAAGTCTGCACATCATCGTTTATCTCATTCCAACCCCTTATTGACCCATGATGTGAGCTGAATTGGACGGCCAGATCGGAACGCAAGTATAATTGCCCACTTGGTGCCACAGGGTTTAGTGATGTAAAACCACTCCCACTGTCATAAGTCGGAAGATTCTGTGAAGGATCCTTTTAGCCAGGGAGTGTTGATAACTTTGCCCACTATAGCACCACCGCACTCTGCTCGTCCCCCATCGACTACATTCGGCTTCATATTAAAGGTCTTAAGCCATAAGCCGAAGTGTGGGGGAATACAGAGGAAAGCTTCGCATGTGATAATGAATGCCGAGATGTGAAGGAAGGAGTCCGGAGTTAGATCGTGAAAATCTAGCCTGTAATAGAACATAAGCCCTCGAACAAAGGGGTGGATGGCGAACCCTAGCCCTCGAAGGAAGTGGGAGATGAATACGACCCTCTCGCTGGATCTGGGAGTAGGAATAACCTGCCATTGAGCAGGAAGCCTGTGGGGGATTTCCGCGGTCAGATATCTGGCTGCCCGGAGCTTCACGATGTCCTCCTCTGTGATGGAGGAAGGCACCCACCGAACTTGAGGACTGGGGCCGACCATGACTGGGAAGCTTGAAACAATTGAAACCTTGGGCGCTGGAGCTCAAGGATGGAAAGGATGAGGAGAGGGTTGGCATAAATAAGCCAGACGTGCCTTAGTCCCTTTATGAAGGTAATAACTATTGAACGCCTCCTCCTCGACCTTGAAACCTGCCTATTCTTAAGGAATCATGCCAACCGGATGGTAGGATTACCCACGTCCGTGTTGATGAGGATCCCGCAATAAGGGCACACGATCTCTGCTTCGACAAGACGTGCCAATAAAACCGCGTCGCAGAACATGGAGCGGCAGGCCAAAAAACGGTTTGAAATAATAACCGGGCAGGGACATGGTGTCACGTTACAAAAACCTGTCAGCAGATGGGACTCATGAAATATTATATTCTCTGCGGTGGTGTGTGGTACTTGTTTTGCAGATCCGGACATGTTCGTTGCATCCGAAGACTGTGTTGGAGTATTCGGAGGAGGAACCCGCCTTGCAATGCCGAAGATAATCTGCGCATCGGACACCTCGTCATTGAAGCCAAGTTCGGGGCTACTGAGGGAGTCCTTGACTAAGGGGTCCTCGGGCGTCCGGCCTGCTGGACATGGGCCAGACTATTGGGCCATGAAGTTACAAGATAAAAGACTTTCTCCCGTGTCCGGATAGGACTCTCCTTTGCGTGGATGGCAAGCTAGGCGGCTGGATATACTATTTCCTTTCTATGTAACCGACTTTGTACAACCCTAGTCCCCTCTGGTGTCTATATAAACTGGAGGGTTTATTTCATAGGAATAATCATAATCAGACAGGCTAGACTTCTAGGGTTTTAGCCATTATGATCTAGTGGTAGATCAACTCTTGTAACCCCCATACTCATCAATATTAATCTAGCAGGACGTAGGGTTTTACCTCCATCGAGAGGGCCCGAACCTGGATAAACATTGTGTTCCCTATCTCCTGTTACCACTGACCTCAGACGCACAGTTCGGGACCCCCTGCCTGAGATTCGCTGGTTTTGACACCCACACTCGGCACAACCGCATGCACACAAACGTGCGTGATCATGCGCCGACCCCAAACACTGGCAGCGCGCGTGGAGGGACGAGGGCAGAGCACCCAGAGGGATGCGAGAGCAGAGCGCGCTGTTGGGGAACACAGTATTTCCAAAAAAATCCTACGATCACGCAAGATCTATCTAGGGATGCATAACAATGAGAGGGGAGAGCGTGTCCACGTACCCTCATAGACCGAAAGCGGAAGAATTGAGCAAAGTGGTTGATGTAGTCGAACGTCTTCGCCATCCAAACGATCAAGTACCAAACGCCTGGCACCTCCGCGGTCTGCACACGTTCAGCTCGGTGACGTCCCTCAAACTCTAGATCCAGCTAAAGCCGAGGGAGAGTTTTGTCAGCACGACGGTGTGTTGACGGTGATGATGAAGTTACCGACGCAGGGCTTCGCCTAAGCACTACGACAATATGACCGAGATGTGTTTCTCTGGAGGGGGGGCACCTCACACGGCTAAAACAATTGTCAACTTGTGTGTTCTAGGGTTCGCCCTGCCCTCGTATATAAAGGATCAAGGGGGAGGCCGGCCGACCCTCATAGTGCGCGCCCAAGGGGGGCAATCCTACTCCAAGTACGAGTTGGATCCCCCCTTTACTAGTACTACTAGGAGAAGAAGGAAGGAGAGCGGAAAGAGAAGGAAGGAGGTGATGACCCACAAGTATAGGGGATCTATCATAGTCCTTTCGATAAGTAAGAGTGTTGAACCCAACGAGGAGCAGAAGGAAATGATAAGCAGTTTTCAGTAAGGTATTCTTTGCAAGCACTGAAATTATCGGTAACAGATAGTTTTGTGATAAGGTAATTTGTAACGGGTAACAAGTAATAAAAGTAAATAAGGTGCATCAAGATGGCCCGATCCTTTTTGTAGCAAAGGACAAGCCTATACAAACTCTTATATAAAGGAAAACGCTCCCGAGGACACATGGGAATTATCGTCAAGCTAGTTTTCATCACGCTCATATGATTCACGTTCGATACTTTGATAATTTGATATGTGGGTGGCCCGGTGCTTGGGTACTGCCCTCCCTTGGACAAGCATCCCACTTATGATTAAACCCTCTTGCAAGCATCCGCAACTACAAAAGAAGTATTAAGGTAAACCTAACCGTAGCATGAAACATATGGATCCAAATCAGCCCCTTACGAAGCAACGCATAAACTAGGGTTTAAGCTTCTATCACTCTAGAAACCCATCATCTACTTATTATTTCCCAATGCCTCCCCCTAGGCCCAAACAATGGTGAAGTGTCATGTAGTCGACATTCACATGACACCACTAGAGGAGAGACAACATACATCTCATCAAAATATCGAACGAATGAATACCAAATTCACATGACTACTTATAGCAAGACTTCTCCCATGTCCTCAGGAACAAACGTAACTACTCACAAATCATATTCATGTTCATAATCAGAGGGGTATTAATATGCACAAAGGATCTGAACATATGATCTTCCACCAAGTAAACCAACTAGCATCAACTACAAGGAGTAATCAACACTATTAGCAACCCACAGGTACCAATCTGAGGTTTTGAGACAAAGATTGGATACAAGAGATGAACTAGGGTTTGAGATGAGATGGTGCTGGTGAATATTTGATGGAGATTGACCCCCTCCTGATGAGAGGATCGATGGTGATGACGATGGTGATGATTTCCCCCTCCTGGAGGGATGTTTCCCCGGCAGAACAGCTCCGCCGGAGCCCTAGATTGGTTCCGCCAAGGTTCTGACTCGTGGCGGCGGAGTTTCATCCCGTGAGCTTGCTTATGATTTTTCCAGGGAAAAAGACTTCATATAGCCAAAGATGGGCACTGGAGGCCTGCCAGGTGCCCACAAGGTAGGGGGCGCGCCTAGGGGGTAGGGCGCGCCCCCACCCTCGTGGACGGTGGGTGCCCCCCTTCGGTGCTTTCTTCGCCCAATATTTTTCATATATTCTGAAACGGACTTCCGTGGAGTTTCAGGACTTTTGGAGTTGTGCAGAATAGGTCTCTAATATTTTCTCCTTTTCCAGCCCAGAATCCCAGCTGCCGGCAAAAATATGTCCACATGTTTAGAGATAGAGGTGTCGATAAAATAAAATATGGACATGAGGGCATCATGATCATTCTTAGAATAGCAACATATATATATATATATTGTCAAGTGATTTCTTATGCTAAAGTAACAATTCATTCACAATTTCAAGTATGAATCAGAAACTTCATTGAAAACTAACAAACTATAATTTTAGTCATTGGAGCAATTGCAATTTATCATAACATCAGAAAGATTCAATATAAGAGCTTTTCAGCAAGTCCACATACTCAACTATCATTTAGTCTTTCACAATTGCTCACACTCACACAATATTTATGGGTATGAAGTTTTAATCGGACACTGAGAAATATAGGGGCTTATAGTTTTGCCTCCCAACCTTTTACCTCAAGGGTAATGTCAAAAATAATAGTTCATGAAAACTCACATCCAATTAGCTATATATATCAGGATCTTTCCAACACATCGTGCTTGCCAAAGGATAAAATGTAAAAAGGAAAGGTGAAGATCACCATGACTCTTGTATGAAGTATAAGACAAGAATAAAAGATATGCCCTTCACAGAGGGAAGCAGAGGTTGTCATGTGTTTTCATGGTTGGATGCATGAAATCTTAATGCAAAAGAACGTCACTTTATATTGCCACTTGTGATATGGACCTTTATTATGCAGTCCGTCGCTTTTATTTCTTCCACATCACAAGATCGTATAAAGCTTATTTTCTCCACACTAATAAATCATACATATTTAGAGAGCAATTTTTATTGCTTGCAACAATGACAACTTACTTGAAGGATCTTACTCAATCCATAGGTAGATATGGTGGACTCTCATGGAAAAACTGGGTTTAAGGATATTTGGAAGCACAAGTAGTATCTCTACTTGGTGCAAAGAATTTGGCTAGCATGAGGGGGAAAGGAAAGCTCAACATATTGGATGATCCATGATAATATAATTTATTTCGGATGTAAGAAAACATAACCCATTACGTTGTCTTCCTTGTCCAACATCAACTTTTTAGCATGTCATATTTTAATGAGTGCTCACAATCATAAAAGATGTCCAAGATAGTATATTTATATGTGAAAACCTCTATTTATTTATTACTTCCTATTAATTGCAATGATGACCAAAACTATGTTTGTCAACTCTCAACAACTTTTATTCAGCATACTCTTTATATGTGAAGTCATTGCTCTCCATAAGATCCATATGATCTCTTTATTTCTTTTTATTCTTTCTCTTCTCTTTTATATTTATTCCCTCAAGATCATAACAAGAAAACCAAGCCCTTGACTCAAAACTAATCTTTATTATAAATATAGCTCACGGACTCGATTACATAGAAGGATCATAAAGCAAAACTCAAAACTAGATCATACTAAAACTTTATTCTACTAGATCAAGATATAACCAAAAGGATCGAAATAAGAAAAACGGTAAAGATAAAAGTGTGATGGTGATACGATACCGGGGCACTCCCCAAGCTTGGCAGTTGCCAAGGGGAGTGCCAATACCCATACTTGAAAGTGTGTTATATCGACTAGAGGGGGGGTGAATAGGCGATTTTTATGAATTCTTCACTAAGGAATTTGCGGGTGAGGAAATTCCTGAGTGAAGAACTACTTGTAGCGGAATAAGTACTCAGAAGTAAACATAACAGAACAATATAAATGAAATGATGAAATTTAGCTGAAATGAAAACAAGCACAAAGTACAGAAAGCGTAAACACATGATAAACAGAATGAAGACAAACAGGCTAAAGAAATTGAGCTGAGGAAATAGAGAAAGTCTTCAGCCAAAGTCTTCAAATAGATATGAACAAGCACACAATAGAGAGATGAGGAAATAGAAGGGTTGAGGTATTGGAACCAGGTAGCTTGGTGAAGACAATGATTTGGTAGACCAGTTCCAACTGTTGTGACAGTTGTACGTCTGGTTAGGGCGGCTAGGTATTTAAACCTGAGGACACACAGTCCCAGACAACCAGTCCTGAACACGTAGCTCAGGATACTCAGTCCTCACCGTATTCCCCTTGATCTAAGGTCACACAAACCTCACCCAATCACTCATGGTAAGTCTTCAGGTGACTTCCAAACCTTCACAGACTCGGTCACTCGGCGATCCACAATTTCCTCTTGGATGCTCTAGACCATGACGCCTAACCGTCTGGAAGATGCACAGTCTTCAAAGGTAACAAGCGTCGGATCCACGCAGGATCAATCTCTTCAGTGATGCTCAATCACTTTGGGTTTGTAGGTGTTTGGGTTTGGGTTTTCCTCACTTGATGATTTTCACTCAAAGTCCTTGGAGGATGGGATGCTCTCAAATGACATGTGTCATTTTCTCTCGGAGCAACCAAGCATCTAGTGGTTGTAGGGGGCGGCTATTTATAGCCTAGGGAGCAGTCTGACATGATAAGACATAAATGCCTTTCAATGATATGACCGTTAGGTGGGTAGATATTTTGGGACAGCTGGTGCATAGCACAGCAACGGTCGGAATTTTGAGCATCAAATTCCTCAGGGCTATCATGTTCCTCACCGTGTAGGCAATCCGCACTGGCAAATTCCTAACTCCTCAGTTAGAACAAATTCCTCAGAGACCATAAGAACTTCATCTATGTCACTGAAGAAATTTGACTGAACTGTATGCGATTTCCAATGGCTTCACTCGAAGGGATTGGTAGATGCATGATTTGAGTTGAGCATCACTTGGAAATTTTTCCTTAGTATTTCCTCGACCCCCTTTAATAGTACGATGTTTCCTATGACTCAAGAAAGAGAAAATGAAACTATGAAAACAAAAGTCTTCACACTTCATGTTCCTTGAATGAATACCACGTCTTTAGGATCACACCGATTTCTTCACTTTCAAAGTCTTCAGAAATCCAAAGTCTTCAGTCAAAGAACTTCATTTTTAGGGGTCGAATTTCTCTGTAAATATCAAACTCCTCATAGACTTATAGACTTGTGTACACTCACAAACACATCAGTCCCTTAACCTATAAGTCTTCAATACACCAAAATCACTAAGGGGCACTAGATGCACTTACAATCTCCCCCTTTTTGGTGATTGAAGACAATATAGGTTAAGTTTTCAATGAGGATAAACATATGAAGTGTAAATACTGATATTGAGGAATTTGATTGCAAGATATAGAAGAACTCCCCCTGAAGATGTGCATAGTGAGGAATTTTATTTTGAAGAAATGCACACTTGAAGAGTAGAATCATGGAGATCTCCCCCTATATCTTGTAATTCATACACGCATTTAACATATAATATGAAGAATTTGAAATGCATGATGAAATATGGTGACTGATGTAATTCAGCATGTGTGCATTAACATTAATGAGGAATAAGCATGCAGAAAAACTCAGCAAAAGTATCAGACCACCATAGAGTTTAAGTTTACAACTCGATCCAGCAAAGTCTTCAAAAGAACGAGAGTTGTAACTTAGAAAAAAACGCCCATATAAGTAGACCCGCTTGAAGACTAACTCAAATTTCTTCCCCTTTGCCAGCGTTGTTGGGGTCGTTTGTTGTTGGAGGGGCTGCCGCAGTGTCGTCCAAGTCTTCATACTCGTCGGTTTCGCATGATGAAGAATATGAGCTGTCCACCAAGGAAGGAACTTTGACCTTCTTGCATTTCTTCGCAGGAGGTGCAGACCAGTCAAAGTCCTCCTGAGACCCATTTGCTTCAGATCTTTTTCATCATACAGATGTGATAAGATAGCCCAGGTGCGACCAAAAACTTCATGGAGGTAGTAATGGTTTTTCATCACTGCATTATGTGTAGCAGTCATGTTGTGAAGAAGAGAACCAAACTGACGCTTAACCCATTTATGGTTTCGATCCACCTTCTGGTGAAGACAAAGAAGAAGCTCACGGTCAGTCATCACCCTGGGAGCTAAGGCTTGAGGATTTGGCTTGGATGCATTTGCAGCAGAATCATGAGTGGCAGAGTCATCATTGGTGGAATAAGATGCAGCTTTGTGAAACTGACCATCCAATGGACGAATGCCTTCATTAATGACAGCAGGTGCCTTGCCCTTTTCATCAGCAGAGGAATATGTCTGCTTGGGGACTTCAATTGGGGGCAGGTTGCGGAGGTGATTCTGAAAATCAACCTTGTAGTTTAGTGAAGACCTTGTTCTGAGGAATCTCATAATCCAAGGAGCATAAGGCTTCAATTCAAACAGAGAGAGTGCAACATTGGCCAGAGTTCTCATGAAGAAATGATGATAATTGACAGGAATGCCATGTATGATGTTGAATAGCAGATTCTTCATGATGCCAACAATTTCCTCATCAGATGAGTCGTGGCCTTTGATAGGACTTATTGTCCTCGTCAGAATGCGATAGACTGTTCTGGGCACATATAGCAATTCGTTCACGAGGAATTTGGTCCTTGGGGCTTGACCGGGCTTCAGGGGCTTCATTAGCACTTGCATGTAATGGGCAGTGAGTTCAGGCTCCTGGTAAAGGCAACGAGCTCCTTCAAGGGGTGGACTGATGGGCAGTGCGTGAAGTAATCTAGAGGCCGGTGCCTTATAATGAGTGTTATCGGTCATCCAGTCCAATACCCAAGTGTTGATATCATCAGCATCACCTGTGATGTGCAGTGTTGTGTAGAACTGAAGAATAAGCTCTTCATTCCAATCAACAATGTCCGAGCAAAAGTTGAGGAGGCCTGCGTCATGAAGCACACTGAGGACAGGAGAGAAGCAAGGCAGTGATTCCATGTCCACGTGAGGAATATGCTCGTGGTAGAAGACTTTATCCTTGTTGAAGAGCAGTTAAGAATAGAAATTGGCCTGGCTGGCAGTCCAGAAGCGCTTCCTCCTAAGACGAGCAAAGTCATAAGGATTGTAGTCCGTGAAGAATACATGCTCGCCGAAGAAGTCATCAGCCTTGAATTTCTGCTTCTTCGAGAAGGGATCCTTTGGCTTGGGCTGAGGGGTATCGGTCAATTGCTTCACCACCTCAGGAATCGCAATCTCAGGATCCACAGGCTGAGGAATGTCAGGTTCTTCTTCAGTAGCAGCCCGGGTCTTCAATTCTTCATTAACATTTTCTTCAACACTAGTGGCTGGAATCTCTTCTTGTACAGATGGAGTGGCACGAGGTTCTTCAGATCCCATTTGTACTTCAGTAGTGACAGGGGACTGAGGAATTTGTTGTAGGGGTGTGAACAGAGGAGAATTGGGGTGCTGACTTTCCCAAAAGTCGTCGTTCAACACTAGAGTTATGCACCCAATGTCCACATCCTCTTCTTCATTCATTTCTTCAACGCCGGCCTCTTCAGCAGTAAACCGAGGCATGGGTGATGAGACTATTGGGGTTGAAGGGATTACATCCGCTTCAATTTCTTCACCCAACTGCTCTGAAGAAGCAGCAGAAGGAATGTCTTCATCGGATCCGCTTGGTATCACTTATTCTTCTTCAAAAGGTATAAGGTCCTTTGATGGCATGGATGAGACAGGAACAACATCAATTGGATTTTCAAATGAGCTGGTCAATGGCTTCATCTTCTTCGGAGCTGAAGAATCTGATGCAGTTGATGCCTTCCTTTTCTTCACAGCTGCACACTCTCCAGCCTTGGTATTCTTCACATCTGATGCAGATGGAAGGATCGGAGTTGGTGTAGGCTTAGGAGGAGTAGAGGAATTTGGTTCAAGATCTTCAGGCACAACTGATGCAGTTGCCCTGACTTCTTCATTTTCTTCAGGCGGAACACTAGTGGTTGCCCTGGCAATTTCTTCACCGGCTGGAATGCAGTCATCAACCCTGGTACTAGCATTTTCTTCAGCAGCCTGAGTATCATCAGCGGTGCTGGCATTTTCTTTAGTAGGATGAGCATATGCTTCAGCCTGAGGATTTTCTTGTTGCGTTGGGGCTGCAACATTGGAAGTGAACTGTTCAGTTATCTTTACAAATCAGACTTTGGCTCCAAGCCAGTCAGCATAGTAGTGATCAAATTCATCACTCAGTTTCTTGATCTCAGATTGAAGAGCAACAAGTTCTTCAGGTGAAAGCTTCAGAACATTTTGCTTCAGAAAGTGCTCTTTCTTGTATTTCCCTTTCTTCACCCTCCTTCCCTATTCAAATTTCCATTTTTCTTCATCAATGAAGTGAGTCAGCATATGACTTTGACCAGGAGTGAGGTTCAGCTCAGGCAGAGGTGTGTTGGGGTCCTTGTGCCACAAGTAGATGAAGTCTAGGATCAACTTCGGATCCAGCATCAATGGCACATTACTGCCTTTGGCTCTAGTGGACCTGTGTTGCCTATCTCTGATGATTTCAGTGAGTTCTTCATCATCAGCTTCGTCATCTTCGGACGGTACTTGAAAGGCGACCTTCTTCTTGTGAGGACTTGGTCAAGAGCCTCGTCCAGCAGTGGCCTTTGTCTTCAGCAGAGAGGGGCCAGTTGATGAATTTGGTGCAGCTGAAGAACTAGCAGAAGCTCCTGAGGTAGTAGACATGCATGTTGTCCTTTGGCACGAGGCAAGATGCACATGTGATGAGGATTTTGACGGAGGAGCTGGTGCGGCTTGAGGAATTGGCCATGAGGGCTTAGCAGAAGTTGGCCGTGAGGGCATTTCTGAGGAGCTTGGCTGTGAGGGCATTGAAGAAGAAGGAGCACTGGGCTTATGTGCGGGCTTCTTAGGCATGGACTTCTTCGGCTTGCTAGTAGAGACCTAAGTAGTGGCAGCATCAGCAACAGAGTCTTCATTAAATTTCCTCACTGCTTCCTTAGCTACTTTGGCTAGCTTGGCCTGGCGCTTGGCCCATTCATCAGGATAATCCTCACCACGCTTGAGGCTGGTGGGGTCATCTTCTTGGCCAGGTGCCAATGGAGGTCTTGGGCATGGAGGGTTAAGAGTGAATTTCTTCATATACTTGGGAGTAACATATCTGTACTCCCTCCATTCCCGTGCCCATCTCCTCTCTATCCTTTGTATGTGCACCTTGCGCTGATTTTTGTCCTCCTTGCCATGTTTGGCCTCATCAGGAGTGCAATAATCCTTGTAGATATCCTCAGGGATTTCAAACGCAAAGTTGACCTCAGGCGTCTTTCCTCCCTGTCGTGGATTTGTCACGGCAGATGTCCTAGCGAAAGGACTTAGTCGTGGAGCCATCACTACGAGTTTACTTGAAGGGGTTAAAGCAGACACAAAGACACGAGGGTTTTATACTAGTTCGGCCCCTTCGATGAAGGTAAGGCCTACGTCTAGTTGCGATGGAATTGATGTGGTCTTGATGGCTAGGGAGCAAACAAGCTTCGCCTAGACTCGAGTTGTCGTTCTCCCCCTGAACCGCCGCCGGGTCGTCCCCTTATATACACGGGTGACGCCCGTCGGTCCATAGAGTCCCAACCGGTCCATACTCGTATCCCGGTTGGTATCTCTCTGTTCCTAACTTACAATACAAGTTGCACATCAGGCCGGTTTACGGCTACAGGTTCTAAACCGGCTACAGGCCTTGGGCCTTCATCTGTTCATACCACTAATGAAGTTATCCCGGCCCAAGCAGGCCGGTTCACGCCTAGTGGTAATATCCCCAACATTAGGCCCCAGATTGATTTGAACTGGTTCATGTCAATCCCTCACAAAATCTGGTGCCTTGGACATCTTCGGGTAATTGGTAAACCGCCGTGTCGTCATCATTTCTGGTTGCTGTAAGCCGGCATGACATCATCATGAAATTTTATCATTTATAACGCCCTCTTTTAACAATAGCTCCTGGATCCGCGCGCTTGACCTAGCTCTGTTGCCTTATAAATAAGACTGAAGGGTCATTTCTTTCCCTTTCCCTTCGTCCCTTCTTCTTCGTCCTCCTCGCGTCGCCAGCCTTGGAGCTCCGCCACCGCCGTCGACCTCTGCCTCATCTTGGGCCGCTGCATCAACCGGAACGTACCAGAGCATTGCGGCATCTTTCCGCATCTTCTCCGTTCCCGGTAAGCTTTCTCCTCTTCTTGATCTAGATCTGTTCTTAGGGTTCCATGTTCGTGCTGTGTTCGTCGCATGCTCATACCTGTTTTCTGACCTTGAATGAATCTGTGAATCCCTGCTGCGTTTAGTAGTAGTCTTTAAGCATCCACCTGTAGTTTCTCATCTAAGTCCATATATCTCTCGCACATACCCGCTCAATGGTTCACTTCTGTTTCTGCCTTACTCTTCGGAATATTTTCTGTTTTTGTGAGCTCGCGGTAGATCCGCGGCTGTGATAAGATCATGTGAAACTTGTTTCTGCATACCTAGTTAACCATAGCTTCAATTTCTTCCGATGCTTAGGTCAGGCGGTTTAACTTATCATAGAAAAAAGCACTCATGATTTCTTCCGGTATATACCATTAGTCCCCTGGTTGAACCGCCAGAATCCATGATGCCGCATTGTGGAAGACCGGTTTATAGGTACTGTCCCCGGTTTATCGTAGTTTAGATCAACACCTTCTTTTATCCAGCGTGTTCTTGAACCGGATCACCTATTTCTTGTAGATCTCGCCATGGCCAAACAAGTGTATGAGTGCAATTGGGTTCCTTCTCGCATCACAAAATCACAGTTGGACGATCTAGTCTTGATCGGCGCTTTAGACAGTAAAGATACGATCCACTGGAGGGTTCCTGGAAATGAATGTCCTCCCACCCCCAGGAAGGAGAGGTTGTGGTCTTCACAGATCACTCGGCCCGGGGCTTCAAACCGCCCGGCTCTAAATTTTACTGGGATGTGTTAGCCAATTTTCAGCTCCGTCCACAGGATATTGGCCCCAACTCTGTTACCAATCTATGCCACTTTCAAGTGCTCTCTGAGGTATATTTTCAAGAGGAGCCTTCAGTTGAGTTGTTTAGAGACCTCTTCCATTTAAACCGTCACACTGAATTCACTGATGGCCCCAACACTGAATTGGGCGGTATGGCCATTCAGAAGAGGAAGGAGATCACTTATCCCCACGTCAAACTCCATACTCACCCCAAGGAGTGGAATGCAACTTGGTTTTATTGCAAGGATACCTCCCCTGACAATGAAAATCCCTTGCCTGGCTTCCGTCCGGAACGGCTCAGCAACACGCACCCTTTTCCACAAAGACTAAGCGCCAAGGAAAGAATTAAATACGCTCCGCAACTGTCCAAGCTCCGAGCTTTTATGGCCAACGGCTTAACGGGAATAGATCTTGCACGCTGTTGGATAACATGGAGCATACTGCCTCTGAGCCTCTGAGCCGGAGCACCACCAACAAACCGCCAGCCGTAAGATTTTAATTGCTCTATTGTTGAATCGGTTACTGCTTTATCTGTTTGACATTTAATTACTGCTGATCCAGGGCGATAATCCGTTTTGGAGCAAGAAGCTTTCTCAAGACAAAACGGAGAAAGCAGGGCGGCCAATCCGTCCCAAGACCAAGGTTATCAAGAAGCCAGCTCATAATAGAAAAACCACCGCTTCATCTGATCCAGCTATTGATGACGATGTGGGTAACCCGGACCTTGAGGTATAACTTGACTCACTTGGCTTATTTTTTACACGCCTTATTGATGATGACGCTTGTCAGGACGATGCTAAAGCCAGCAATGCGGAATTCGTTGAGGTAACTATTCTCTCTTCCGATTCAGAAATCTTGCCTTTGCCAAAATTTCGACAGGCAAACCGGAAAGTTAAATTTTCTCATCCTCTTGCTTATTTGGATCCTAAATTTCTTATGAAGACTCAGCAACATGAAGCTCGCCGCACAACCCGGCACAGTGGCCAGGTAGTTACCTCCACCGGTTTACCAAACAGTCCGGTTCGAAAACGCCACTCCGAGGTCTCTGACCTTTTTGTTGATTTACATCCTAAAGCGGGTTTCTTCCGTCAACCTCTTAACCCATCCGACTCCGATTATCAGGTTACTTCTCATTCATCTTCTGGTGAATCGTCGGCCACTCAGCTGCCACCGTTAAAAACGGTTCTTGGGTAAGCTAAGCTGAACATATGCTTCCAGTACACTATGTAATGGCTTATGCTTTTCCTTGACTCTTTGATTTTCTTTCAGGGCCAAACCTAAACCGAGCAAGAAAGCCCGCCTGGATAAAGCGGCTGAAGAAGATGTAGCCCCAGAACATGACAAAACGCCAGATCTTGAAGCATTTGCTCCTGAGGATATTCCCAATGATCCTCCTTTACAAGACGATGATATTCCCGAAGAGAGGCCTATTAATACTTCAGTCTCTGCTGACCCGCCTGTCAGCTCCGTCCGGATTGAGAAATCCCACAGTCCTGCTGACAAACCGATCACACTAACACAAACCGGCGAGTCCAAAGATGATGATGTTGTGATTACCGGTGTAGGCCGCTTTGAACCCGGGAATCCTGTCACCTTAACCAAGCATACCATAAAAGAGGATTTTTCCGCTCTGAATAAAGAAAAATGGGATGTTGAACTGGAGACATATGTTGCTCTGAGTGCCCAAGATCTTCATTCTGGCTATCTAAACCGGCTTTATACTAGCCGTGACTGTGAAGCTGGTCTGGTAAAAATGATGAGGGATAAATTTGAGGTAACTTACTTCTTTACTGACTGCCTTTGCATCAATCCTCCTAGCCCCCAAGGGTCGGTTTGTAGCCTTCGTCAAACCGGGACTTGAATATGATCCTCAACACTTTTGAAATCCATTAATATAGCCCCCAAGGGCCGGTTTAACTTAGCAGAATTAGACCGGGGCTCCAACAGAAAACTACCCTTGGAACATAATTTGAGCAAATAGCCATTAGCCCCAAGTGCCAAGTTGAATACCTGTATTGAGCTTGGGACTTTGCAATCTAGTAACTTTTGAAACCTGAAGGTTCATTAGCCCCCAAGTATCAGGCGTATAACTTTGTTATGTGGTTGATACTTCAATTTCTTGAACCGCTTGTTTAAAGCTAAATGCTGTCTGTATGCAGGCTGAGGTGAGAATCAAGGAGGACCGGATTGCTGATTTGCAGGAGGCCTTGAAAACTCAACAAGATGAAACAGACAAGGCAAAAGAAGAATTAACCAGCGCCTTGAGCACCGCTGAACAGCTGAAGGAAGGCTCCAAGAAAGAGCGGGCTGATTGGGCCACTGAGAAGGCCGCTTTAACCAAAAGAGCGGAAAATGCTGAAGCTGCCCTTAAAGCGGCAAATACACTCCATGACCGCTGTGATCTTTGGTAAGCTCCTTTTAACTTTTGTGATAATTTGAACCTGCTGCAGTGTAAATCCGGTTTGAAACCGTCCCTATATTGTTGTAGGCACACGCATCGGGCACTTGGGAAACGATGTGCGGAAGAAACTGAAGGCTGCCTACACCTTAGTGGAACAATTATATACCGGAGCCCAGCGGATCATCACCACAGCCTCTCATAACAACCCGGCACCTTCTTTAATCCAGGACACTCTTAACATGTTGTCGATGCTTCCGGCCCGGATGGAGGAGCTGAAGAAATCTGCTGCTCGAACCGGAGCTATTAACGCCTTGATCCGGGAAAAGGCATGGGTGCCAGATTTCGACCCTGTGGAAGCATCTCAAGGCTATCCCAGCCTGAAGGAAGATGGCTCTAAATTCAACGAAGAGGATTTAAGGGCAATAAACCGTGCAGTGCGCTCTCTGGCTTGTCAGCTAGCTGAAGAGGCAGACTTGACGCATTATCAAGCACAATACAATGACCAGAACAAGCGAGTGCCTGCCCCAACTCTTGAAGCGGAGAATCTGATCCCTCCAATCCGTAAGCACACTTACGCTCCTGATATTGAACCGTCTTCCCTGATACATGAAGAGGTTGTTTTCCAAGCTTTAATGGGAATCGACTGGACCACTGTCGATTTCCAGCCAATGGGTAGGGACGAAGAAGCTGAAGCGGATGATGACGAGGAGCAGGCCTAAACCGGGAGCCGGTTTGTATAGCTGTCCTTGGAATCTTTCCAAAATAACAAATGATCTTTATTCGGGCACCGTGATGCCTTGTAACAGGATAGTTAATACTTCTATCTTCAATATGCCTTCTTGCATAAGTACTGAAGCTTTTGTTCGAAAAAAAAACCTCCATTCATATTTCCTGCCATGTCTTGGCATGAAGCTGGTTTAGCCAAGCTTTGAAGCGGAGGTTTTATAAACCATTACCGTCAACAAGGGGGGAGAAAACAGCTCCCGTATAGACCGTACTGGGCCAATATAAACCCCCTTGTTACTCCATGATGTTAACAGGAAAAAATAAAAATAAACCGGGCATACTTCTCCGGATTAAAGGGGAATCAAATCCATAGGTGTTTGTTGACATAAAAAGAATCCAACAAAAAACTAAGAACAAACAAGCCATGAAAATACCATGGAAAACAAGGCAATGATAAAAACTATTTGCAAAAATATGCTATACTGAGCTGATCAGATGGTATTACGATGGTCGGACAGGACCAAGCCCCCAATAGGAGTGACAATGATTCAAGTCAGCCAGGTCCCCAAATGATTCATGGCATATATGCCAGATCAAGAGGCGTGGCAATGGTTCGGGTTCGACCAAGCCCCCAAGTGATTTTGTGGCCTTAGGCCGACCAAGAGGCGTGACTGGTTCAGACTTGACCATGTCCCCAAGTGATCTGGTGGCTGTCGCCTACCAAAAGGTGTCGCGTTGGTTCGGACACGACCAAGGCCCCCAGTGATGTATAAAAAGCAAATGTCAAAGGGTAAACCGGAGTCCGCTTTAAAAACAGAGCCACTCCATGTAACCACGCATGATAAGAAAGACAGAGACCCCGCTTTAGCTGAGGCTCCGGTTTTATTATATCAAAGATAATATATACACTGTCATGATATGTACACAGATAGAGCCGATGGCTCAAGTGTAGTAAGGCCGAAGATGAGCTATATTCCACGGCCTGTTAGTCTCCTCCTCTGATGTACGTGAGTCTTTATGCTCTCGAATATCAATCAGATAGTACGACCCGTTGTGCAGATTCTTGCTGACCACGAAAGGTCCCTCCCAAGGTGGGGATAACTTGTGTATATCTGTTTGGTCTTGGATGAGCCGAAGCACCAAATCTCCTTCTTGAAAAGTTCTGGTTCTAACCCGGCGACTGTGATAGCGACGAAGATCTTGTTGGTAAATCGCCGAACGGGCAGCTGCTATATCACGCTCCTCGTCCAATAGATCCAAAGCGTCTTGCCGTGCTGTCTCATTGTCCGCTTCGACATAAGCTGCCACCCGAGGCGAATCATGCCGGATATCACTAGGGAGAACTGCCTCTGCTCCGTAGACCATGAAAAATGGCGTGTATCCTGTGGATCGGTTTGGCGTAGTATTGATACTCCATAGCACAGATGGTAGCTCTTCAACCCAACATCCTGGCGTTCTTTGCAATGGGACCATAAGCCGGGGTTTGATGCCTCGCAAGATCTCTTGATTAGCTCGTTCTGCCTGTCCATTGGACTGGGGGTGTGCCACTGACGACATGTCAAGCCGGATATGCTCTCGTTCACAGAACTCCTTCATAGCGCCCTTAGATAAATTGGTACCATTGTCAGTAATGATACTGTGTGGAAAGCCAAACCGGAAAATCACCTTTTTGATGAACTGCACCGCTGTTGCTGCATCACACTTGCTGACAGGCTCCGCTTCAACCCACTTGGTAAATTTGTCAACTGCCACCAAAAGGTGGGTTTTCTTATCCTTGGATCTTTTAAAAGGTCCGACCATATCCAGCCCCCAAGTTGCAAACGGCCACGTTATTGGGATCATCCTCAATTCTTGAGCCGGCACATGAGCACGCCTTGAAAATTTCTGACATCCATCACACCGTTTAACCAAGTCCTCCGCGTCAGCATGCGCTGTCAACCAGTAGAACCCGTGACGAAACGCCTTTGCCACCAGAGACTTTGAACCGGCGTGGTGTCCACAATCCCCTTCATGGATTTCTCTTAAGATTTCACAGCCTTCCTCAGGAGAAACACAACGTTGAAACGGCCCTGATACACTGCGACGATGCAATTCACCATTGACAATCGTCATAGACTTGGATCGCCGGACTATTTGCCTGGCTAGAATCTCATCCTCTGGTAACTCCCCCCGGTTCATGTACATAAGATAAGGAACTGTCCAATCCGGAATAGCATGCAATGCTGCCACCAATTGAGCCTCCGGATCAGGAATAGCCAAATCCGCTTCACCTGGGAGCTTGACTGACGGGTTGTGCAGCACGTCCAGAAAGATATTAGGCGGGACCGGTTTGCGCTGAGAGCCCAAACGGCTTAAAGCGTCCGCCGCTTCATTCTTCCGACGGTCCACATGATCCACTTGATAACCCTGGAAGCAACCCGCAATATTATCCACTTCCCGACGATATGCAGTCATGAGCGGGTCCCTAGAATCCCAAGTGCCAGACACCTGTTGAACCACGAGATCCGAGTCACCGAAGCACTTAACCCGGCTTAAGTTCATCTCTTTAGCCATCCGGAGACCATGGAGCAAGGCTTCATACTCAGCTGCATTATTAGTGCAAGGGAACATTAAGCGGAGAACATAACAAAACTTATCGCCTCGTGGGGAAGTTAACACGACTCCAGCCCCCGAGCCTTCCAGTTGCCTGGATCCATCAAAATGAATAGTCCAATATGTGTGATCCGGCTTCTCCTCTGGTGCTTGTAGCTCCGTCCAGTCATTGATGAAATCAACAAGTGCTTGAGACTTCACCGCCGTCCGAGGCACATACTTCAGTCCGTGTGGCCCAAGCTCTATAGCCCACTTGGCAATCCGGCCAGTCGCCTCCCGGTTCTGTATGATATCACCCAAGGGAGCTGAACTGACCACTGTGATGGGGTGCCCTTGAAAATACTGCTTCAACTTCCGACTGGCCATGAAAACACCATAGACCAGCTTCTGCCAATGCGGATACCTTTGCTTGGATTCAATAAGCACCTCACTGATATAATAAACCGGCCGCTGAACCGGATATTCCTTGCCTGCCTCCTTGCGTTCCACCACAATAGCCACGCTAACTGCCCGAGCATTGGCTGCTACGTATAATAATAGTGGCTCCTTGTCGACCGGAGCTGCAAGAACAGGCGGATTGGCTAACTGCCGCTTCAAGTCCTCAAATGCTTCATCAGCAGCCGGACTCCAAATGAAATGGTCTGTCTTCCTCAGCATTTGGTACAAAGGAATGGCCTTTTCTCCGAGGCGGCTGATAAACCGGCTTAGTGCGGCGATTCGGCCCGCCAAACGCTGAACATCATTGATGCACTTCGGTTTAGCCAGGGAGGTGATAGCTGTAATCTTCTCCGGATTAGCCTCAATTCCTCTATTAGACACCAGGAAACCCAGTAACTTGCCTGCCGGAACACCAAAGACACACTTGGCCGGATTAAGCATCATCTTGTAAACCCGCAAGTTGTCAAAGGTTTCCTTCAAGTCATCCACCAGCGTCTCCTTCTGCCTTGACTTTACTACAATATCATCCACCATAGGCGTGCACATTGCGCCCGATCTGTTTATGCAGGCAATTCTGTACACACCGTTGATAGGTGGCTTGGGCACTCTTGAGTCCGAAGGGCATAGATACATAGCAGAAGGCTCCAAAGGGAGTAATAAACGCTGTTTTCTCCTGGTCCTTAACCGCCATTTTGATCTGATGATATCCAGAGTATGCATCCAAAAAACTCAAACGCTCACAACCCGCCGTGGCATCAATGATCTGGTCAATGCGGGGGAGGGCAAAAGGATCCGCTGGACAGGCCCTGTTAAGATCTGTGTAATCCACACACATACGCCAAGTGCCATTTTTCTTAAGAACCAGCACCGGATTAGCAAGCCACTCTGGATGGAACACCTCAATGATAAAGCCAGCTGCCAAAAGCCTGGCCACTTCCTCTCCAATGGCCTTTCGCCTTTCTTCGTTAAACCGGCGGAGGAATTGTTTCACCGGTTTATACCTAGGATCCACATTAAGAGTGTGCTCAGCGAGTTCCCTCGGTACACCTGGCATGTCGGATGGTTTCCATGCGAAGATGTCCCGATTCTCACGGATGAACTCGACGAGCGCGCTTTCCTATTTGGGATCCAAATTGGCACTGACAGTGAACTGCTTAGATGAATCGCCGGGCACGAAGTCAACAAGCTTGGTCTCAGCTGCCGATTTGAACTTCAGATCTGAATCATGCTCTGTAGTCGGCTTCTTCAAAGGAGTCATATCCGCCGGATCAACATTGTCCTTATAGTACTTCAACTCCTCCGTGGCACAGACCGACTCTGCATAAGCCGCATCACCTTCCTCACATTCCAAAGCGACCCTACGGCTCCCATGAACCGTTATTGTCCCCTTGTAACCCGGCATCTTGAGCTGCAAGTAGATATAACAAGGCCGCGCCATGAACTTGGCGTAAGCCGGCCGGCCAAACAAGGCATGATATGGGCTCCGGATCTTCACCACCTCAAATGTTAGTTTTTCCGACCGGGAGTCGTGCTCGTCCCCAAAAGCCACGTCCAGGGCTATCTTACCAACAGGATATGCAGATTTGCCAGGCACCACACCATGGAACACCGTATTAGACGGTCTGAGATCTTTGTCTGTTAAACCCATGCGGCGGAATGTCTCATAGTACAGTATGTTAATACTGCTTCCTCCATCCATGAGTACCTTGGTGAATTTATAACCCCCCACCTGAGGGTCTACCACTAATGCTAGCTGGCCCGGATTATCAACCCGGGGCGGGTGATCCTCTCTGCTCCACACGATAGGCTGCTCCGACCAGCGCAAGTAACGTGGTAAGGCCGGTTCAACAGAATTCACCGCTCGCTTGTGGAGTTTTCGGTCGCGTTTATCCAAGCTAGTTGTGAAAACATGATATTGCCCATTGTTCAACTGTTTTGGCTGGCTCTGATAACCCGACTGCTGCTGCTGCTGCTGGCCGTTCTGATTATTCTGGTGATTGTGACCGCCCTGATTGCGACCTGAACCGGAAGCTCCATCGTGATCCGGCCCATGAAAACCGGATCCTGAACCGCCACCTGACCCGTGATCATACCGGAAGGCATTAGAGTTTTTAAACTCCTGCATGATATAACAATCCTTCCAAAGATGGTTAGCCGGCGCCTCCTTCGTCCCGTGCTTCGGGCAAGGCTGATTCAGCAAATAACTCAAGCGGCTTGCGTTAGGATTGGGAGCCCCATTACGATTTGCCGCTTTACCTCTGCGCCGCTGCCCCCTGTCCTGTGCATTAGTGTTGGCCACAAAGTCCATGCTGCCATCCGCCTTGCGCTTGCCTCCGTTTCCATGACCCGCCGGTTTGTACTGCTGCTGTTTGGAGTTGCTATTCTTCCTTCCCTTCCCTGCTTCATCATCATCAGTCTCGGGATCCTTGGTACTGTCCGAATCAGCATACTTCACTAGAGCGGCCATGAGGGTTCCCATGTCATTACAGAACCGCTTCATGCGTCCCAATTTCAATTTTAAAGGCTCAAACCGGCAGTTGCCTTCCAGGGTTAAGATCGCAGAGTCAGCATTAATCCTGTCGGACGAGTGCAAAATTTCCGAAACGCGGCGCACCCAATGGGTCGTTGATTCTCCTTCCCCCTAGACACAAGCCACCAGGTCTACTATGGACTTGGGCTGCTTACACGTATCCTTGAAATTCTGGATAAACCGGGCCCGCAACTGGGCCCATGAGCCGATAGAATTGGGCGGTAGGCTCTTCAACCAGGTACGAGCCGTGCCTTCAAGCATCATGGTGAAGTATTTTGCACACGCGGTCTCATCCACGTCTAACATCTCCATGGCCATCTCATAACTCTCTATCCACGCTTCAGGCGATAGATCAGCGGTGTAATTCGGCACCTTGCGTGGACTCTTGAAATCTTTGGGCAGGCGCACATTGCGTAAAGCGGGGATTAAACAAGGCACTCCCAAAGCGGATGCGACTCCTGGTCCGGCGAAGGTGGTAGGGCGAACCGGTGTAAGTTGACCCGCATCATCCTGTGCTGCTAACTCGGCCTCCCTCCGTGCCCGGGCCCGGTCCACCACATCCTGAGCATCGCGAACATCACCAGCCAGGTTATTGCCACGGGCCGCTTCACGGCCTCGCGCATTGCTCGATATGGCCGGTTCATCCAAGCGCCTGCTATAGCTCCGGCTTGGACGGGGCGTAGAGTGAATCCGATCACGGCTGTATGAATATGCTTCCTGCTGAATCAGCGCGGTCCGGAGAAGCTCCTTAACCCGGCGCGTCTCTATCGCTTGCGGAGAGTCCCCTTCAACTGGGATAGCCTCTAATCGCGCGGCAGCTGCAACAAGGTTGTCCATAGGATTAGAATAATGACCTGGGGGCGTTTGGACCAGCGGAAGAATCACAATGTTCTGCTGAGGAGGTTCCATCAGGCGAGGTTGGACCGTCCCCCCTGGTCCTGGTGCCTCAATCCGGTTTGTCTCCAGGTGCTGCGGCGGATTACTGGGTCCAGCTCCTGGAGTGTGAAAGAGATTCCGGGGATCAAACCCTAACGGCAGGCGTGATCTGTGCTTCCGCTTTAAGACCTCCTGTGATGCGTTCTGGTCATGCATGAGCTTATAAGCCTGGGCGTCCAAAGCGGCCCGCTCTGCAGCCATCCTGTCTTTTTCTACGGCCAGATCCGCTTTGGCTTGCACGATCTGCTCTCTCACCTTTGCAATTTCTGCATTATGGGCCTCCTGATCCGCCGGATTGTCCTCTGCCATAAGCGCGGCTAGTGCATCAAATAGATCAGATAGAACTTGAACCGGCGGGCGCACAAGGCCTCCTGCCCCTGCTGATCCGGAGAGCATCGCTGCGGCGGTCGAAGAGTGATTCGCCGCCTGTGTGCCGGCCATGAATATTCCAACCCGGTTGACCTGGCCTGGGGGGTCCGGAATACTGTCGCCATCGGAACAGCCCCTAACCTGGTCATCTTGTAACTGGTATAGTGATTCGGTCTCTCCGGTCGAGGACTCATCGCCGGAATAGACGACGGTCTCGCTACCGTGTTCTGACTCGTCCTCACGCCCTCCTCCGTGGATGACTCCAACGAAGGCACGCTTCACGGCCGGTTTAGCCTGGGTAGATCTCGCACGCTGAGCCGTCTCGACGAGGTCGATGCAGATGTCCGGCTCAGGCCCCGGCTCACCGATCTTGCCGATGAAAACGTGTATGCCACCAAAGGGGACCCGGTACCCGTACTCAATCGAATCGGCCTCGGGACCCCATCCTGCGTCGTCGATGTAGATCTTGCCACGACGACTCTTGGTCATCTGGCCCACAGCATAGCCTTCGAGTCCTTTGAGCTTGCCCTCCAAGATCGTCAAACCATCATGCGATAGCCCCACGGTGGGCGCCAACCGTCATGGATTTGTCACGGCAGATGTCCTAGCGAAAGGACTTAGTCGTGGAGCCATCGCTACGAGTTTACTTGAAGGGGTTAAAGCGGACACAAAGACACGAGGGTTTTATACTAGTTCGGCCCCTTCGATGAAGGTAAGGACTACGTCTAGTTGCGATGGAATTGATGTGGTCTCGATGGCTAGGGAGCAAACAAGCTTCACCTAGACTCGAGTTGTTGTTCTCCCCCTGAACCGCCGCCGGGTCGTCCCCTTATATACACGGGTGACGCCCGTCGGTCCATAGAGTCCCAACCGGTCCATACTCGTATCCCGGTTGGTATCTCTCTGTTCCTAACTTACAATACAAATTGCACATCAGGCCGGTTTACGGCTACAGGTTCTAAACCAGCTACAGGCCTTGGGCCTTCATCTGTTCATACCACTAATGAAGTTATCCCGGCCCAAGCAGGCCGGTTCACGCCTAGTGGTAATATCCCCAACACTCCCTTCTATGGCTTCTTACCGTCAACCATTTTCTTCAGCTGAGGAATTTGAGCAATGGAATTCTCTGAAGAGGTGTGCAACTTTTCTTCAAGGAACGCTGCAAATGTGTTAAGTTGATGAGAACCTAGAGATTCAGCAGCGGACATGTGTACCTGTGAACAGAGTATAGTTGCGAGGAATTTGGAGAGGTCATATGTGTTCTCAGAAGGTTTTGCAATAAGAACAAGTTTGAGGAATTTGACCAGATGAATCTTGAGGAATTTCACTAAGCGTTCTTTGACTTAGGTTCCAGAGTTGTACAGATTTGAAAATCCACACAATTGAGGAATCTTGAAGAAAAATGTTGCTTAGAGAAACATATCAAGAACATATGATATGTGACGTGTCCAGTGTGTGAGGATTTGAAGAATAAACACCTGTTGAGGATTTGAAGAAAACATTCGAATCAACAAGGGTAGTAAAAGTAACTTTTAATTACCCTGGAGGAAGAACACGACGAACTGGGAAGTGTAGATTTGAAGCTCGTCGGTTCAGATCTTCCACGCCCTAACTTGGCCGAGGAAGACAACTACGATGGCGGCGGAATGAAGAAATCCGCGTCCGGCGTGAGTACGACGGTGACGAGGTCGAGGCAGTGAAGCTCTTCCTCACCGGCGATGATGGAAGTAGCAGCGGCGCTAGGGTTTGAGAGCTCGAGCGAGGTAGTGAGTTCGAGCCGAGTGAAAATGAAGTGAGGAAGGGAGAGCGGTATTTATAGCCAAAGTGAAAAAACTGCTCGCCCGAGGAAATAGGACGAACGTGCCCCTGACCCTTCTCATTCGCGTGACACGTGTCACCCACGTACTGAGAGGTGATGATCGTGTGCAAATGTGGGTGAAAAGGATAAGTATTATCGTGGAAGGTGTAACGGTTTGATCGGCAAAGGCCGAAAATTCAGATAAGATAAGTTTAAAGTTCTATTCACAATTTCTTCAGCTGACAAGGACATAGTGAAGATTTTGAACGAGTTTCAAATAGAACGCACATGAATAATTTGTGAATAGACTAGATTGAGTTAAGCATAGAGGGGGAAAGGGTCCGATCACATTCACTTAGCAGAACAAGCAACTTGAAGAAATAGCAATAAGTGAATGATGTAGAGGACATAAACTCATATATATATATATATATATAGCAAAAAAATGACGGAAAAAGTGAAGACAATGCAAGATGAAGAACAACTGAGGAAAAAACTCAAATTGAAGATTTTCAACTTTTAGTGGTGGCGTGACCCACCATATAAGAATGATGATTTCAAACACCGCGTACAATAGTCGTAGGGTTCTGAGAATCAAATTCTTCGTTAATTTCTTCATACTTAGAGTGTTATTCTTCATTGATTGAAGGAAAACGTTTCTTCATGTGTTGCACGTCTAAGTCATCAATTTTGCATAAGTCTTACGATGAGTGTCCTTTTCAAAGAACATTAGAAGATTCTAGGATATTTAGCTCACACCGCAACTTGCTAAATCTCTTCGCATCCAAGGGCTTAGTGAAGATATCGGCTAGTAGTTCTTCAGTCTTCACATGCTCAATAGAGATGTCGCCCTTCAACACATGATCATGAAGAAAATGATGACGAATCTGAATGTGCTTTGTCTTCGAGTGCTGAACTGGGTTATGAGAAATCTTGATGGCACTCTCATTGTCACAGTAGAGTGGCACATTCTTCACGTTGACGCCGTAGTCCTTGAGAGTTTGCTTCATCCATAGTAGTTGAGCACAGCAAGAACCAGCAGCAATGTACTCAGCTTCAGCAGTAGACAGTGATATGTCTCCAACACATCTATAATTTTTTATTGCTCCATGCTATATTATCTACTATTTTGGACATTATTGGGCTTTATTATCCACTTTTATATTATTTTTGGGACTAACCTATTAACCGGAGGCCCAGCCCAGAAATGCTGTTTTTTTGCCTATTTTAGGGTTTCGAAGAAAAGGAATATCAAACGGAGTCCAAACGGAATGAAACCTTCGGGAACGTGATTTTCTCAATGAACAAGACCCAGGAGACTTGGACCCTACGTCAAGACACAAAAGAGGAGGCCATGAGGTAGGGGCGTGCCTACCCCCCCACCCAGGCACGCCCTCCACCCTCGTGGGCCCCCTGTTGCTCCACCGACGTACTCCTTCCTCCTATATATACCTACATACCCCCAAACGATCAGATACGGAGCCAAAACCCTAATTCCACCATCGTAACTTTCTGTATCCATGAGATCCCATCTTGGGGCCTGTTCCGGAGCTCCACCGGCACTACTAGGAAAAGGCCTACTAATGGCGCACCAGTTTTGCCTACTAATGGCGCATCACTGGTGCACCATTAGTATCACGCCACTAGTATTTTTTACTAATGGCGCACCACTGGTGCGCCATTAGTATCTGGTATACTAATGGCGCACCACCCAGTGCGCCATTAGTATATAACACCATGCGCCATTAGTATGCCTCCCAGGGCCATATTTAACCATGTGCTTTGGCACACTAATGGTGCACCTGCGGATGGATGCGCCATTAGTATACTTGGCATACTAATGGCACACTCTTTAGTGATGCACCATTAGTATGAATATTAGATTTTTTTTACTTTTCTGATTTTTGCACAGGTTACAAAATATATTATTTGACAGAATATAGACAGTAGCACACAGCAACAGCAGATTCATCAAATACAATAGAAGATTAGTCTCCGAATACAATTCATCATATTAGTCTCCGAATTCAAAAGACCGAACAAAGATAAAACATTACAAGTCTCGAGACCGCGAGTATCGAGTTTGTCGGAAGTAATACTAATCCTAACAAGTCCTACTAATCATCATCATACAACTTCTACTCGTTATTCATACCAAGTCATACGATCATCATCTTGATAGTCATCGAACCAACCCTACTTAATTGTTCTTAGCACATGATCATCATTATTAAGCAGGACCTAAATACCCTATTTAAGCTAAAATAGCATAAAACAATATAGACCCTGACTCTACATTATGGAGAATGGAGAACATCCTGTCTCCAATTCTTGCACTTCGCTTCCTTTTTCTTCGAAGAAGCTCCTTACGACTGTCCATACATTTTTTCCATCCTTTGATTTTCATGTCTCCACTTCTTTTAGAAATCTCGTATGGACAGTTGAGATTCGTAGGACGACCTGGCTGTATGTTCAAAACATTAACACTACCTTTCTAATACATCATATGAGGCACACAATTCTCTGGGATTATCTATTGAAAAACATAGTAATAACTTCATAGTTAGCAATGATGTACTAGTTTTAGAAGTATGCAAAAGATGCACGGATGTCGTAATAGTAAATATCTTACCAGGGTATCTCCATGGTAGTTACCGTAGTTGAACACATGCACTAGTGGCACGTATTTACCATAATGTTGAGGAGTTTGATTGTGGATAATGTAATTCTCAATGTCAGTACAAAATCCGACCAGATGATTTTTCTCCTTGTAAGTTGTCAATTCAGAGCCATCTGTGTAGTGGGTTTTGTCTACCATCTCCCACACATTCTTTGAACAATAAAAATAAGCTGTCAATGGAAATAAGTTGTCAACTATTTTGAAATAAACAATATAAATTAGCTAATAACTACGTTTGAGAAACTCACATAGCGGTAGAACTAGAGGCGTATCAACAAGGACCCAAATGTCCATATTGTCTTGGTTGATGTCAGGATTACCAAGATCCATGGTGATAAGCATACCCTCATCAAAACCATACATCTTGCAAAATGCTTCCCAATTTTTGCAACCAAAATGGGTTACGCTCTCAGAATTATATAGATATACTTCAAAGTCCACATTGTGATGAGTCCTTAGGTGAATTTTCTTTGTTTCAGAAATTTCATGGTCTTCAAAATCCATCCTCTCCAAGACATAGCGTCTTGCATGGCATGGAATAAGCTATACTCGAATTTTAAAATATGAAAATTACACATTGAAATAGTTGAAGTCATGCTTAATTATGAAAATAACACTTGTCGTCTTGTGTACAGTTTCAACTTCGAAGGTCTCCTCGAGCTTAATGCTGAAGCGCCGATCATCGTCCAGGTGAGGCATGTCGCACATACCTCAATCGTCGTGGCACCAGTCGCACTCCGCCAGGAGACTTTCGTCATCCCTTTCGTCGTCCGATGATGATGACGACATATCCTACGTTCATAATTCAAAACTACATCATTTAGGGTTTGTCGACACCGAGGCATCCTAAAAGCTAAGCTTTTATCATTTAGGGTTTGTCGACACTGAGGCACCCTAAAAGCCTAAGCTTTCATCATTTAGGTTCTTATCGACACCGAGGCACCCTAAAAACCAAGGTTTTATCATTTAGGGTTTGTCGACGTTGAGGCACCCTAAAAGCCTAAGCTTCCATCATTTAGGTTTTGTCGACGCCGAGGCACCCTAAAATCCTAAGCGTACATCATTTAGGTTCTCATCGACACCGAGGCACCCTATAGAAGCCAAGTTAAGTTTCATCATTTAGGGTTTATCGATGCCGAGGCACCCTAGGTTGGGCCTAATCACTTGGCACTAATCGCTTGGCTCTATTGCCACCTATGTTGGGTTTATCATCTAGGATTTAGGGCCTAATCACTTGGCTCTATTGCCACCTATGGTTTAATGCAGCAAGAATGGCGGGGAAGTTGATCCTACTTAACTAAGTACTAAGATACCCCGACCCATCCATTAGTCGCAAGTACCCCATATGTCCCATTTTCAGCAAAGTAATGCTAAAATTCACGGAAAATTTCAGCATGACCTTTGCTGAAAATAGGACATATGGAGTACCCGAATTTGCCAGAACGGAAGTAAATCGACATTCCGGCAAACTCAAGGGCCTCTCAGGGTACCTACAAATTCATCATGACACAATGGTCGGAGACAAAACCCAACAACTTTACAAGTCTTTCACAGATTTGTTTGCAAGTTCTGGTATGTAATAAAGATGAGCCTCAAAGATGAGCCTCCAATGCTGATTTGTTTGCCTCAAGACAAGATGAACCTCCAATGCAACAAGTAATAAAATGTTTGCAAGTTCTGATATGCTTGCAAGATGAACCTCCAATGCAACAGTCTTAGACATTAGGACACTACAATGATATACAACCTTATGTAAAGTGCCAACTACACAGATTTCTTTTTCACAGCTTTTATATTATTTCTAGAAGCAACACAACAGGGTTAAACACCAGAATCTTGAGTCTAATTAAACCCTAAAATAAACATTTCTCTTTCCCCTCCCCCCTCCTATCCCTCTGTCTCTCTTTCCCAGCTCCAACCCCAAACACAAATTAAGTTAGCCATGGTTTAAACACCAGCTCATTCATTCTCACCTCTGGTCCAGGTGCTCTTCTCCTCCTCGTGCCTCTATCCTCTCCCTTAGCCCAGGAACACCAGCACATTCACAGCAAAAAGCAACAGCTTGTTCAGACACTTCTTTTTTTACTGTGTTATTCCAGCTAGGAAAAAAACTTTGCTTCAAAAGAAAATAAGAGGAGGAGTGCAAGCATCTAATGCTTGCTGCTCTTCTTTGCGTCCTGATCCTCCTAATGCACCATCACAAAATTAAGTTCGGGTTACCTGAGAGGAGAGGAGGAGGAGAGGAGAAGAGAGGCAGAGGAGGAAGAGAGGAGAAGAGAGGCAGAGGGAGGAGGAAGAGAGGAGGAAGAGAGGAGAAGAGAGGCAGAGGGAGGAGGGTTACCTGACCACGATGAGGAGGCGTGGGAGCGGCGACAGAGACGGAGGCGCGGGGGCGGCGGCGGCGTGGGTCAGGGCAGCGGGGGGAATTAGCTAGGGGGCGAGGGAGACGGACGAAGGGGATCTGTCGAGAGGGAGAGAATTAGCTAGGGGGAATCTTACTAATGGCGCACCTGTGGTCGGTGCGCCATTAGTAATCTTTTTTTACATAGCAATGGCGCACCAGGCAGAGGTGCGCCATTAGTAATCTTTTTTTACATAGCAATGGCGCACCACGCAGAGGTGCGCCATTAGTAATATTTTTTTATATATAGCAATGGCGCACCAGCCAGAGGTGCGCCATAAGTAATTTTTTTGTTGCATGTAATAATTTTTTAGAAAATGAATATGAATATGAAACAGTAATATTTTTTTATAAAAACAGTAATAATTGTTGTTTAACAACAATTGTAGTCTACACTTTATTATTATTATTTTTTTTAAAATGAAGAGGGGAGAGGAGGCGCGGGTGGGATCGAGATCGAGATGGAGGGGGATCGAGATCGAGTGTCCTCATGAATATTCAATATTTTATCATATTGAATATGAAAAATATCATCAAATTTGAAAAAATATTCATGAATTCAAAAAGTGCCCATGAAATTTAAAAATATTCATGAATTCAAAAAGTGCCCATGAAATTTAAAAATATTCATGATATCAAAAAGTGCCCATGAAATACAACCGAGAAATGAAGACTACAATTTAAATACAGCCGATCTTAGCTAGCTATCTGTTCATAATCTTCTTGCCCTTCTTTTTCGCAAATGGAGTTCTTCTGTGGAACGGACGTCCTTTAGGTAGGGTGGTCCTGCTTCTTCTTGTGGTGTATGCTGCTACTTCATCGTCGTCGTCATGTTCGATCTTCGGGTCACCGTACTTGTCGAAGTCTTGCTCATTGGCTACTCCATCCATTCCGATGATCTTCCTTTTGCCTCTCCTCACGACAACACGACTGAGCTTTGACGGGTCAGTAATGAAGAAGCATTGGTCCACTTGGGAAGCCAGTACACATGGCTCATTTTTCGCGGTGACGTTTGCGCCCGCGGTCTTGGATTTGGCTTCGGGTATAACCATGGTGGTGAAATACCAGTCTTCTTTTAGGACACTCTTGGCCCATCTGACACGGAACATTGGGACCTTCTCTCCAGCGTAGCTCAGCTCCCAGATCTCCTTGATCCTTCCGTAGTATCTGTCCTTGTCGTTACCGGTGTAGGATTCCATTGTTACCCCAGAGTTCTGATAACCATCGCTCTTCATGTCCTTGTCCTCGGTGTAGAATGTGTAGCCATTGATATCGTACGCCTCATAGGTCATCAGGTTGTTCTCGGCGCCCTGTGACAAGGTGAATATGAGTTGTTCTTCCGCGGAAGAATCCTCATGTAAAGGGTACGACAGAAGCTTCTGCTTGAACCAACGCGTGAAACATGATTTGTGCTCTTTGATTATATCTCCGTCCGTCCTCTGTTGGCCTCGGTCATTGTATGTCTTCTCAATAAAGGTTTTGTGCTCTACCACCCAAGGATCGACCACGTCTATGTGTTGTAGCGCGACTAGGTTTGCTCTTTCAAAGTCGGCGAGTCGACCCTCGAAGTCTACATGCATTTTGCGGCGACCCTCACGGTGACCCCATCCAGTGAGCCTGCCGAGGTGCCTGTTGACGGGAAGACCAACGGGGTTCTCGATGCCTAGATAATTCGTGCAGTAGGAGATGCACTCTTCGGTCAGAAAGCCCCTGGCTATACTTCCCTCTGGACGTGACATGTTGCGAATGTATCCTTTGATGACACCATTCATCCTTTCGAACGACATCATGCTGTGCAGGAACGTCAGCCCGAGTTGGATGATATCCTCCACGATATGGACCAGCAGATGCACCATAACGTCGAAGAATGCGGGCGGGAGGTACATCTCAAGCTCGCATAGTATCACCACGATCTCTTCCTGTAGCCTTCTGAGTTG
Source organism: Triticum aestivum (assembly GCF_018294505.1). NCBI lineage: Eukaryota > Viridiplantae > Streptophyta > Magnoliopsida > Poales > Poaceae > Triticum > Triticum aestivum. Next base: position 433,226,054 of record NC_057803.1, read on the forward strand.
CCTCACACCAACCGACTTCCGAGAGATGACGTCGAAAAAGTTGCATAGGCCAAATAGCGTTTCACGGACGTGCGCGTCCATGATCCCACGGATTGCAACTGGAAGTATCTGCGTCATCAGCACATGACAGTCGTGAGACTTCATCCCGCTAAACTTCTGCTTCGCTGGGTCTAGGTATCTGCTTATCTTCCCCGCGTAACCATAAGGAAGTTTTACTCCTACGAGGCAGGTGAAAAACTGCTCGATCTCCTCCTAACTTAGAGTGAAGCACGCGGGAGGGTAGTCATTTCTGGTCTTCTTGGCCTTTTTGCCTTTGCGACGACTTTCTGTGTCCTGCTTCGCCTCATCATCATCATCATTAGCGTGAAGCTCCTGCCTGATGCCCATTGATTTCAAGTCTACCCTTGCTTTCGGCCCATCTTTGGTCCTCTCTGGCATGTTGAGCAGGGTACCAAGCAGACTCTCGCACACATTCTTCGTGATATACATGGCATCAAGGCTGTGAGGCACACGGTGGATCTTCCAGTACGGCAAGTCCCAGAAAACAGACCTCGTTTTCCATACCTTCAGCAGCAGCTCTGGCGCCTTTCACTTCTTTCCCGGCTCTGGTGCCTTTTGCTTCTTTCCCGGCAGTGGGCAATCTTTCCAATTTTTCAACAGCCCATCTATTTCCTCGCCGCTCCTCGTACGCGTGCGTCTTCGGAGTTCGGTTTCACCATCGAACAGATCCTTGTGTTTCCTCCATGGGTCATCTTCACGAAGCCACCTTCGATGTCCCATGAACACGGTTTTCAAAGACCCGGGATCTCTAGCTAGCTGGCGATACGTTGTGTCATCAATGCGCCTGATGCATCCAGAAAATCCGTGGACCACCTGCCCCGCGAGATATCCATAACCGAGATAGTCGTGCACCGTCGTGAGCAGTGCGGCTCTCATAGGGAAATATTCTTTCTCTGTGGTGTCCCATGTATTGGCTGGCGTTTTCCACAGCGTGTCTCGCTCCTCTTTCAGCAGCCCCAGATACAGATTGATGTCGTTCCAGGGTTGTTTCGGCCCTTCAATTAGCATACTCATGTGAATGTACTTCCTCTTCATGCACAACCAGGGGGGAAGGTTGTACATCCACACAAACATAGGCCAGGTGCTATGTGTGCTTCTCTGGCTGCCAAACGGATTGACTCCATCGGTGCTCGCGCCCAGCACGATGTTCCCTGGATCCTTCCCAAATTCTGGGTGTTCGAAGTTCAACGCTTGCCACTAGCTCCCATCCTTAGGGTGACTCAGCATCTTGTCTTTTTTATTTATCTCCGGATCATTTGTGTCATCTTCTCGCTTCTTCTCCTCCCTATCTGTGTGCCAACGCAGGAGCTTTGCTACCTTAGGGTCTGCGAAATACTGCTGCAGATGAGGAGTGATCGGAAAGTACCACACCACTTTTCGAGGAGCTTTCTTCCTCTTCTTGTATCGAGTGACGCCGCACAACAGACATATGGTAGACTCCGCGTGCTCGCCCCGATAAATGATGCAATTGTTCATGCACACATGGTATTTCACGTGCGGTAAATCCAGAGGACACACGACTTTCTTTGCCTCCTCGAAACTGGTCAGGCACTTGTTCCCCTTGGGAAGACATTCGTGCCAGAATGACATGTTCTCGTCGAAGCATGCGTCGGTCATTTTGTGTTTTACCTTCATCTCCAAAGCCATGAGCGTTACTTTCACGCAGGTATCCTCGGGTCTGCATCCTTCATACAATGGAGTAACCGCGTCTATCTCCAGTTGATCCAGCTTGGCTTTCTCTCAGGCGGCAGCTCTTGCGTTATCCGTCTGCTTGAGAAGCAGCTCTTGAATATGAGCGTCCTGCACCAGCCCATCGATGGTCCATCGTCGTCTGCTCCTCCGGCATCTAGATCTTCATGATCATGCCCTTCGTCTGCTCCGGCATCTTCCTCATCATCATGTCCGGCATCTTCTACATGATGACTGTGTACAGCATCACCGTCGTGATCATGTCCTGGAGATTCTTCGTCTTCTCGCCCACCCGAGCCGCGGTGGTTGTCTTGCTGCCCTTCCTCATTTCTTGCCCGGCCCCCATGGACGACTTCATAGTCATCTTCATCACCTTGCCACCGATAGCCATCCATGAAACCATGCAAGAGCAGGTGGTCCTGCACCTGCCCGGAATCCGGGTCCGCAATAAGGCTCTCCAGCTTGCATCTTCGACACGGACATCTTATCTCCATCTCGTTCTTTTGAAGCATCTCGCCTTCGCGGAGCTAAAAAACCTATTCACAATGCCTTCGGTCATCGTGCAGACCATGGTCTCCTGCGGGGTAGAGCAAAACGATATTTTAGAACCAAGAAAATTTTTGGCATGACTTTCCCTAAAAATAGGACCAAAAAGAATGCATAGTGCCAAAATTCGCGCCGAAACAGAAATGAATCAACATTCTGGCAAAATATTGGCAACTATCGCATTTCAAATACCGGTACCTGCAAACACAAACATATATGCAACACCACAAACATACATAGATCTAGCTAGGCCACAAAAAGTGCATGTGCACGTTGTTGGAGTGAGCTAGGGAGAAAAAAAGTAGATCTACAACATGAAGATAGCTTTCCCCTTACTTACCTATCAAAAAAGGTAATTTCAACACTTAATTTTGATGAATCTATGGTGCAAATGAGGTGAGGAGGAGGAGGCAGCCGACAAGCTTAGAGAAGGAGGTGGGGGGAATGAAGTGGGGAAAGTGAGTGTGTAGGTGTGGCTGTCCAAAAATATCTAGCTGGTCCCAGGTTACTAATGGCGCACCACAGAGACATGCGCCATTAGTAACCCAACATACTAATGGCGCACCACACAGACATGCGCCATTAGTAGTTTTGCAAAAAAGTAAAAATAATAATTTTTATACTAATGGCACACCGTGGCACAGTGCGCCATTACTAGTTTAAACTATCAATGGCGCACTATGAAACGGTGCGCCATTAGTAGTTTTGCAAAAAAAGTAAAAAAAATACAGTAGTGGCGCACTCTATGGCTGGTGCGCCATTAGTAGTTCTAACTACTAATGGTGCACTCTGCCCGGATGCGCCATTAGTATGTTTGAAAAAATGAAAAAAACATTTTGTTACTAGTGGCGCACCGTGTGCCTGGTGCACCATTAGTGTCTTCCACGCTAATGACGTACCAACAGATGGTGCGCCATTAGTATATAGTAATGGCGCACCACATGTCTGGTGCGCCATTAGTGTCATTTCCATCTATAGCCCTTTTCCTAGTAGTGCGGAGGGGACATCTATCACAGAGGGCTTCTACATCAACACCATAGCCCCTCCGATGAAGTGTGAGTAGTTCACCTCAGACCTACAAATCCATAGTTAGTAGCTAGATGGCTTCTTCTCTCTTTTTAGATCTCAATACAATTATCTCCCCCTCTCTTGTGGAGATCTATTCGATGTAATCTTGTTTTTGCGGTGTGTTTGTTGAGACCGATGAATTGTGGGTTTATGATCAAGTCTATCTATGAAAAATATTTGAATCTTCTCTGAATTCTTTTATGTATGATTGGTCATCTTTGCAAGTCTCTTCGAATTATCAGTTTGGTTTGGCCTACTAGATTGATCTTTCTTCCAATGGGAGAAGTGCTTAGCTTTGGGTTCAATCTTGCGGTGTCCTTTCCCAGTGACAGTAGGGGCAGCAAGGCACGTATTGTATTGTTGCCATTGAGGATAACAAGATGGGGTTTTCATCATATTGCATGAGTTTATCCCTCTACATCATGTCATCTTGCTTAAGGCGTTACTCCGTTTTCATTAACTTAATACTCTAGATGCATGCTGGATAGCGGTCGACGAGTGGAGTAATAGTAGTAGATGCAGGCAGGAGTCGGTCTACTTGTCTCGGACGTGATGCCTATATACATGATCATACCTAGATATTCTCATAACTATGCTCAATTCTGTCAATTGCTCAACAGTAATTTGTTCACCCACCGTAGAAAACTTATGCTCTCGAGAGAAGCCACTACTGAAACATATGGCCCCCGGGTCTATCTTCAGCATATTAATCTACCAATACTTAGTTATTTCCTTTTGCTTTTACTTTGCTTTTATTTTACCTTGCATCTTTATCATAAAAATACCAAAAATATTATCTTATCATATCTATCAAATCTCACTCTCGTAAGTGGCCGTGTAGGGATTGACAACCACTTATCGCGTTGGTCGCGAGGATTTATTTGTTTTGTGCAGGTACAAGGGACTCGCGCGTAGCCTCCTACTGGATTGATACCTTGGTTCTCAAAAACTGAGGGAAATACTTACGCTACTTTGCTGCATCATCCCTTCCTCTTCGGGGAAAACCAACACAGTGCTCAAGAGGTAGCAAGAAGGATTTCTGGCGCCGTTGCCGGGGAGGTCTACGCAAAAGTCAATATACCAAGTACCCATCACATACCCTTATCTCCTGCATTACATTATTAGCCATTTGCCTCTCGTTTTCCTCTCCCCCACTTCACCCTTGCTGTTTTATTCGCCCTCTCTCTCTATTCTCCCTCTCTTTCTCTATTTGCCTCATTTTGCCCGCTTGCTTTTTGTTTGCTTGTGCGTTAGTTCGTTTGCTTGTCATTATGGCTAGTCCCTTATCTTCTCCGTTGTCCCCTGAGTTCGAAATCTTTCACTTCAAACAAAGACTAGGAGAAAACTTAAAAGATGCCTGGTTGAGAATAATGGAGTCTTATCGTAATTGTACCTCTGAAATAAACCTGAGAATTTTGCTTCGCAATTTTTATGTTGGATTAAATATGACTCATAGACAACTCTTGGATTGTGTTGCCAAAGGCAATTTTATTGAAATTGATCCCCATATTACGCTTGAAATTATAGAAGGTATAGTGGGAACACTACCTCAACAAAAGGGACCTCAACCTACTCAGGAAGAGACGCAAGTTTTTGAAAAAATTTGTGAAGTTACTAAAATTTTACAGAAGTCTCTTGAACCTCTTAAGAACATTGGTGGAAATATTCACCGCATGAATATGTTGATTACCGTTTGTAATAAGCGGTTAGATTCGTTAGATCTAAAAATTTCAGAATATGAAGGGAAACATAAAGAACCTCAATGATTAGAGCTTGATTCCGCTAAAAACTTGAAAACCAAAGATGGCAACACCTAGATCTATCCTTGCTTGTTATGCCTAGCTAGGGGCGTTAAACGATAGCGCTTGTTGGGAGGCAACCCAATTTTATTTTTTATTCCTTGCTTTTTGCTCCTGTTTAGTAATAAATAATTTATCTAGACTCTGTTTTGGTTGTGTTTTTTTGTGTTTAATTAGTGTTTGTTCCAAGTAGAACCGTTGGGAAGACTTGGGGAAAGTCTTGTTACACTTGCTGTAAAAACAGAAATTTTAGCACTCACGAGAACTGCTGCCATTTTTATTTGGAAAGTGATATTTAGTTAATTATTTTTGAAGATGATTAATAGATAAATTCCTCACGTCCAGAAATTTATTTTAGAATTTTTGGGTTTCCAGATCTTGTGCTAGCTACAGATTACTACAGACTGTTCTGTTTTTGACAGATTCTGTTTTTCGTGTGTTGTTTGCTTATTTTGATGAATCTATGGCTAGTAAAATAGTTTATAAACCATAGAGAAGTTGGAATACAGTAGGTTTAACACCAATATAAATAAATAATGAGTTCATTACAGTACCTTGAAGTGGTCTTTTGTTTTCTTTCGCTAACGGAGCTCACGAGATTTTCTACTTTGAGTTTTGTGTTGTCAAGTTTTCAAGTTTTGGGTAAAGATTTGATGGATTATGGAACAAGGAGTGGAAGAGCCTAAGCTTGGGTATGCCCATGGAACCCCCAATATAATCTAAGGACACCTAAAAGCCAAAGCTTGGGGATGCCCCGGAAGGCATCTCCTCTTTCGTCTACTTCTATCGGTAACTTTACTTGGAGCTATATTTTTATTCGCCACATGATATGTGTTTTGCTTGGAGCGACTTGTATGATTTGAGTCTTTACTTTTTAGTTTACCACAATCATCCTTGCTGTACACACCTTTTGAGAGATCCATACATGATTTGGAATTTGTTAGAATACTCTATGTACTTCACTTATATCATTTGAGTTATATAGTTTTGCTCTAGTACTTCACTTATATCTTTTAGAGCACGGTGGTGGATTTGTTTTATAGAAACTATTGATCTCTCATGCTTCACTTAGATTATTTTGAGAGTCTTAAATAGCATGGTAATTTGCTTAAAATCCTAATATGCTAGGTATTCAAGATTAGTAAAATTTTCTTATGAGTGTTTTGAATACTAAGAGAAGTTTGATGCTTGATGATTGTTTTGAGATATGGAGGTAATAATATCAAAGTCGTGCTAGTTGAGTAGTTGTGAACTTGAGAAATGCTTGTATTGAAGTTTGCAAGTCCTGTAGCATGCACGTATGGTAAACGTTATGTAACAAATTTGAAACATGAGGTGTTATTTGATTGTCCTCCTTATGAGTGGCGGTCGGGGACGAGCGATAGTCTTTTCCTACCAATCTATACCCCTAGGAGCATGCGTGTAGTGCCGAGGTTTTTGATGACTTGTAGAATTTTGCAATAAGTATGTGAGTTCTTTATGACTAATGTTGAGTCCATGGATTATACGATGTCGGTGTCAAAACCGGCGGATCTCGGGTAGGGGGTTCCGAACTGTGCGTCTAAGGCGGATGGTAACAAGAGGCATGGGACACGATGTTTTACCCAGGTTCGGGCCCTCTTGATGGAGGTAAAACCCTACGTCCTTCTTGATTATTCTTGATAATATGAGTAGTACAAGAGTTGATCTACCACGATATCAGAGAGGCTAAACCCTAGAAGCTAGCCTATGGTCTGATTGTATGTTGTCCTACGGACTAAAACCCTCCGGTTTATATAGTCACGGGAGGGGGCTAGGGTTACACAGAGTCGGTTACAAGGAAGGAGATCTAAACATCCGTATTGCCAAGCTTGCCTTCCATGCCAAGGAGAGTCCCATCCGGACATGGTACGAAGTCTTCAATCTTGTATCTTCATAGTCCAACAGTCCGGCCAAAGGATATAGTCCGGCTGTCCGGATACCCCCTAATCCAGGACTCCCTCAGTAGCCTCTGAACCAGGCTTCAATGACGATGAGTCCGGCGCGAAGATTGTCTTCGGCATTGCAAGGCGGGTTCCTCCTCTGAATACTTCATAGAAGATTTTGAACACGAGGATCGTGTCCGGCTCTGCAAAACAAGTTCCACATACCACCATAGAGAGAATAATATTTCCACAAATCTAATCTGCTGACGTACCCCGTAGTGTGACATCACACCACAACCAGGTATTTATTCGAATCGTTTTTCATAACCTATCTCAACATGTTTCGCGAGGCGGTTTCCTTGGCACGTCTTGTCGAAGCAGAATCGTGTCCCCTTATTACGGGATTCCCGTCAATACAGACGTGGGTAACCCAACTGCGCCATCAATTACGGCGCTTGGGGGATAAGCGAGTTTTACCAGGCTGGTGGGGGCGCATAGTTTCGTCCGCCCTTATAAAGGGATAAGGTTTCACCTTTTTCTACCCACGCCTTCTTCCTCCTTGCTCATCCATTCTCGCGCACTTGAGCTCCAGCGCCCAAGTCCACATCCTTCTCCTCAACTCTCTCCAAACATGTCCGGAGCGGGAGGCAAGTGGATGGCCTCCTCCGTCACGGAGGGACACATCAAAAAGCTACGTGGAGCCGGATACTTAGCCGCGGATATCGCGCACCGGCTGCCAGCCGCAGGGCAGATCGTCCCTACCCCGGAACCTCACGAAAGGGTGGTATTCCTCCCCCCACTTCGTCTGCGGACTGGGGTTTCCCCTCCATCCATTCGTCCGCGGCCTCATGTTCTATCATGGGTTGGACTTTCATGATCTGGCCCCGAATTTCATCCTCAACATCTCGGCGTTCATCGTCGTGTGCGAGGCTTTCCTCCGCATCCGGCCCCACTTCGGCCTGTGGCTGAAGACCTTCAATATCAAGCCAAAGGTAGTAGGTGGCCAACAAGTGGAATGTGGTGGAGCCATGGTGGGCAAAATGCCCAATGTTACGTGGCTCGAGGGCTCCTTCGTGGAGACCATAAAGGGGTGGCAATCGGGGTGGTTCTACATCCCCGAGCCGCGCGACACCAACTGGGTGGCGGCCCCCGAGTTTCGATCCGGAATCCCCACGCGGCTCACTTCCTGGAAGGAGAAGGGCCTGTCCTGGGGTTCATCGGTGGAGCTGGACGGACTCCAGAAGTGTATCCGGAACATGATAAGCAAGAAACTTAAGCTTGTCAAGATAGTCCAGGTCATGCTCTTCCACCGGATCCTCCCATGTCAACAACGGGATTTCAACTTATGGGGGTTCGACCCGGCCCAGCACCAGACACTACGCGAGCTCTTCGACACGACGCCTAAGGACGTCTGGAAGGTGCTGTTCAAGGGCGCCGAGGTCCCTCCTTCTCTTACCGAGGACCGCGGGCTAAGCGCGAAGCGCCCTGCAAATCCGGTAAGTTCTGTACATCTGGTAGGGTATTTATTTCCCATAGCTTAACCATGTGCGGGGTCTGAGCTCCCATGCCATTGACAGGACTGGGTGGAGACATTGGAGCAGATTAACTGTCCGGCCCCTCTGCCCGAAGACCCTGTGGACGCTCTCCTGACGAAGATGCGGACTCCGGCTCCTTATGAGGTGCCGGAGAAGACCAAGAAGAAGGCCAAGGGAACCCGAAAGAGTTCCCGACGCCAGGTGGTATCGGACTCATTGTCCGATAACTCCGAGGCACACTCCTCCGTGAAAACAAGGAGGAGGAAGATGAAGACTCTCCCCCTCCAGCCAGGGGAGACAAGAAAAGGAAGGCCGCCCCAACCGGGGAGGCCGAAGGGTCCAAGAAGGGAAGGACTCTCCTTCCGGACTGTTCCACCACCGCCGCCGACGGCGAAGACGAATGGTTACTCAGGGCCAAGCCCCTGGAGAAGTCGTAAGTATTCAGATACCAGAGTAACTCATAGCATAGTTTTATTCCACTGCTTCTCCTAACCTCGAATATGATCATGCAGTCCGCCCCGAGCACGTATCGACGTATCCTCATCGGACGGTTCCTTGGACTCGTCGGATATGGATAGTGATACACTTCCAACCGCTTCCTCTCCTCGCCCTACGGACGATGTCGAGGTACTGTCTCAAGGGGCACCGAGCCGGGTGGAGACAGTCCCGGAGGCACCTCAAGGCGACCTTCCGGACTCCAGGCGCGAAGGGAGCAAGACTCCCAAGGGCTCCAAGTTCGGTCCCCAGCCGAACGCCGCGCCGGAACCTCCAGTGGTTCCGGACTCCGGCAGGCGGCCCCCTTCCAAGAGGGGCAAGCCACCCGCGCGGGTGACCTCTGTCCATCCAGAGGCACCGGACAACCTGCTGGGAGCGCTTCGTGGCGCTTCCATCGACGAAGAGCACCACACTATTATGAGTGCGGTGATCAAGAAGTTTCAGTCCACCAAGAGCGGACTGACTGGAGCCTGTGCCAGCCTTCTAACAGGCTTTGAGGTAAGTATTTAAAATATAGGAAAATATTACCGCATAGATAGTAGCCCCTGATGCTCTGTTTGGTGTTCATAGAGAAAAGACGAATAGAGGATCAAATAATATCTGCAGGAGTCTAATATAAGTATGTATGTATGCGTATGCAGGCTTCACTGCTGACCTCTGCCGCACTGACTGTGGAGGTCGCCGCACTAAAGCAGGACCTCGAGCGGTCCGAGAAAGAGCTCAGCCATGCCAAGAGGCAGCTCAAGGAGAACAAAGGTAAGTAATACCTTGTCTATATAAAAAAGAAAATGTGGTTGTGAAATGACAGGATCATCATGCATGTGCCAGGGGCCACGACCGAAGTGGCGACCCTGAAGCAAGCGCTTTCCGAAGTCAGAAACAAAGCAGCCAAGGAGCTCACCGAGTGGGAAAAATAAGAGGCACGGGTGGGCGAGGTGCAGGTAGAGCTCCAGGCTCTCGTGAAGAAGCACGAGGCTTTGGAGCTTGACTCGAAGACGCGGGAGTCCGAGCTTGCCGCGGCCCTCGAGAGCACAAAGCATGCCGAGGATGAAGCCCAAAAGGCCCTCCAGGAAATTGAGGTGATGAGTAAGATAGCGGCGGGTAAGGCATTCAATATGCAAAGCAAGCATGTGAAAGTAAATTACTTGTTACTTACCCGAGTCCGGAGCTCTCCCGGAGCATTCGCAGATTTGCCCCGCAGCGTGTCGGATGCCGCTAAATATTACCAGGCCGAGGAGGGAAGCTCGACGGAGAAGTTTTTCTGGTCTTAGTATACTGGGACCGAACACCCGATGCCTATGAGCGACCAGCTGAAGCAACTGGTCGAGCTGCACAAGGCGGCCGAACAGGCCATGAGGGGTCTTGTAGTCCGGATGTGGCCTGGCGACTCCCTTCCCAACAGCTACTTCGACCTGGTGAGGCGGCTTGTGGAATTGTGCTGAATTGAGTCTACAACAACCCTGGAAAATTTCGTCGAGTTCCGATTGAGGAATCTCTAGCAATCCATGATATACCAAAGCCCAGTCAAATCTAGACGGGAATCTAGATGAGTTTAGGGCGTGGTGTCCAGCTTCTAGCTCGGACGTCCTTTCGAAGATCTAACCGTTGATCGGCTGCGGAATTCCTTTATCTACCACCTCTCAAAATTTCAGCTCGGTCCAACCGTCCAAACTCCGGGAACCTTCCGATTAGTGCATCATTTTTCGGATCTATTTTCTGCGCGAAAACGAATCCAACCCGAGTTCGTCTTTTTTATGAACGGGATTTCGGACATCCCTTTTGAAGGAAGTTTTGTACGGGGTATTGTGTTTTGTTCCCGAACACATCCCACTAACTTTAAGATCTTTTGAACATGATCTTCAACATCATGCTAGTGTCAAATCAGTCCGGCAATATTGCTCCACGACTGCCGACCTGCGCTAGACACGTCGTCACTTTGTTGAGCCGAGCTCAACTTCTTCGGATCATCATCTCGGCAAGCCGAACAAGAGTCCGGCATCGCGAAGGATAAATCATCACCAACATCACCGCCCCACGAATTACACGGAGTGGGCATACCGGCATCACCGCACGGTCCCTTCATCAAGCCGACATCGACCACGTCACGACCTGCATCGACAGGGCCGCACTATTGCTTCTTCGAGCTGGTGTCCATCACGCTGACCTACTTCGACGTCTCGGCTGGACTGGGGGCTTCACCATCTCTTCATCAACCTACTCCAGACACTTCGACGTCACTAGCCGACCAGCTCCGTCACGTTAGCTGGACCGAGGGCTTTGCCTCAGCGAGCCAACCTTTGCCAGCATTGCCGTGCCGTTGTTTTATCGCCCATCAGGCAATGAGTGTGCGGATCGAGTCCCAATTTTGGGAATCACCTTCCTTTGGATTGCTACAGCAAATAAACCAGGTGCTATTAATCCCAGTATTTTTTGCTTGTTTGGTTCATTTTTCCCAAGGAATTATTACTTTGGTTTGTCCATCATATGTACACATGTCTATCAAATGGTGGCCGCATTAACGACAGTCGCATGGTGGTTCGGTCAGTTTGCGTACATAGTCCGGCGAATGCCACATCCGGAGCTCGGACCGACCTGTGAATTCAGGCTTTGTCACGCCTTCACCGCATCATGCCGACGCCCTGCACCGACATTGACTTCGGCGCCAGGCCATATTTCTTTTATTAATCACTTTGCATAAATTATTTATTATGCAACGTTTTTTTAATTATCATTATTACTATTATCTCTGGTTTGCACTATTTTTTGTGCACAGGAAAATGATCCGGAGACTTCGGCGTCACTCTGTCGGTCTGCATTGACCATGCTATGTCACCACTTTGGCATGTCGAGCTCTCCGCTCCGCCACCTCGGGACCGGCTTGGGGGATGGAACCTTGTCCTGCATCAAGCTCGGACCGCGTCATCAATACCGAACACATTAACCAGCTAAGTCGCTTTCATGCTCAAAGCTTTAATTTCTAACTTGTGTTCGGTTCGGCCAAGCATTATACTTTTTTGGAAAAAAGTTGCTTGTAAAAAATTTCCTTGTCCAAACTTTGTTTGTAACGCATAAATTCAAATACCCAATTCATTTGGGGGCTTCCTTCATGAAGCTTTTCTTCTTGCATATGATTATACTTGTACCGCTTCGTTCCTTGTTCGTGTATTACACCACAATATGCACCATATTGACTTAAGCGATTTGCAAGCTGGGTTGCCTTGCTCCTGTGTTTACCCCTACGTTCCCGATTGTTCGGCTAGGGAGTAAAGGGAGCACCTCTGCGATTGTCACGATCGGGTCACCCGAGCCGGACCTCAGACTGGGTGAAGCCGAAAGCTAGCGCTCTTATTGTTTTCAATTATGGCCGGCACACAACGGAACTCATGAGTACAAAAAATCTATTGCACAAGTCTCATAATAACAATGAGCACCAAAGAAAGGTATCGGTGGGGGTACTATTTTCTTCGAAGATGCTTCTTACACTTTACAGTAATATAACATAAGTTCCCTGAGCGCGCTTTGTCTGTTACAGCCTTATGGCCTGATTGCCTGGTTATTGGAAACACCGTCGATATTCCCGACAGATGGAGTACATAACACTTTTCGGTCTTTGACCGAAGAGGGAGAAGCCGACGGTCGGTTAAGACGCGTTTAAAGTTCGGTCGAACATAGATATGATATAAGTACTTCGGTACATGCAATCATTCTTTTACCCAAGTCACTTGAGGGCTCTTGAATTTATTTGAGTCGTTTTATAATAAGTGTTCTTCTTCTTAGTCGTTGCAAAGTTTTATTATTATTATTATTATTATTATTATTATTATTATTATTATTATTATTATTATTATTATTATTATTATTATTATTATTTATCACTCCTTTTTTCGACACGAGTGTGTGGTCACTAGCCGGGGAGCCTAATTTCTCTCTCAAAGCCGCTAGAGTTTAGTTTGCTAAGCTGGCCTAACGAGAAGTACTCCGCCTTCGGGATAGGAGGTTGAAGCTGTAGGCTGACCCGCTTGAAGTCTTGAGATAGGATGTGTCATGTTAAAGCACGACAGAAGCACTTTTTTTCTAAGGCCAATTTTCGGATTGGCACCGAACACTTGATCTTGTCCGGACGTCAAGTTTTTACTGACTTTTTTGGTTTTCCAAGCTTGTGGCACTTTTAAACTATTTGTGTGTTTTCAGCACAAGTCTCGTAGTGCAACGCCGAACACCTTTAGAGATTTGACAAAAACATTCTTGGATATTGCTATATATGCATCGGTTTTGAATTGTGTCTTCGGTCAATAGTTGGGTTGCCCGACTCCTGCGCTTGCCTCCTACGTTTCGCTTTGTTCGGCTAGGTGTGCAAAGGGAGAACCACCGCGATTGTGCTTCCAGCTCACATGGTTAAGCACCTCAGTGGAGAAAGCTGAAAAATGACTGTCACAATAAGCATAAACGGGCCAGTGATCCGAGGATGGTGTTAAATGACGGGCCATTCATAACAATGGCCGAAGTGTTTACGGCTTGACCTCGACTGTCGCCGAACACTACTGGGGGCTATTAACTGGCCTCCCAAACTAAATCCTTGATATTTTGCTCTTACATTGGAGCTCAGGTTTCATGATCATGCTTAGCATGACAACCCAAAGAAAGGAACCGATAGCGGGACTATTTTCTTTGGAAGACATTTCTTCTGTTAAACAGTAATATAACATATCTCTCTGCGTACCTTTTTTTATAAAACCATATGGCCAGATTGCCTTGTTTGTTGTAAATCTTTGCCCTCATAAAGGCTTTATAAAGTAGGACAAACACTCCTCAGCTATTGGCCGAGGAGGTGGAAGCCGATGGTCGGTCAACAAAGTTTTGTACAATGCGGATCCGAGCATTAATGACGTAAAGTACTTGGATACATAGAGTCATTACACATAATTTGTGATTTTACTATGGATATCAATCCTTAATTCGGACACCCGTGCCCGCATTAAGGCTCGGGGGCTACTGGGCTTCGGGCTTATTATTTACAAATATTAAAGGGGTACATCGATCCCCTGATCTAGTGTTGCCACCCGACCAGTGTCTCGGGGGCTACTGCATTGCCTATCCAATGTAGAAAATTTTAAGTGTAATACAATTTCTGAGGAGATTTTGATCCTCAGGTTGGTCGGCCGCACCCAACCTGAGTCTCGAGGACTGAACACGCCGCTTTTTGTGTCCCGAGGTATTCTGCCGAGCTAGGACTTGATCCTCAGACCAATTTTGCAAATCAATCTGAGTCTCAGCAGCTACTTGTAGGATCGAAAGTATGTCTAGAGGGGGGGGGGTGATTAGACTACTTGACCAAATAAAAACTTAACCTTTTCCCAATTTTAGTTCTTGGCAGATTTTAGCTATTTTAGGATAAGTCAAGCAATCATCACACAATTCAAGCAAGCATGCAAAGAGTATATTGGCAGCGGAAAGTAAAGCATGCAACTTGCAAGAATGTAAAGGGAAGGGTTTGGAGATTTCAAACGCAATTGGAGACACGGATGTTTTTCCCGTGGTTCGGATAGGTGGTGCTATCCTACATCCACGTTGATGGAGACTTCAACCCACGAAGGGTAATGGTTGCGCGAGTCCACACAGGGATCCACCCAAGGGTAACGGTTGCGCGAGTCCACACAGGGCTCCACCCACGAAGGGTCCACGAAGAAGCAACCACCCACAAAGGGTCCACGAAGAAGCAACCTTGTCTATCCCACCATGGCCATCGCCCACACAGGACTTGCCTCACTAGCGGTAGATCTTCACGAAGTAGGCGATCTCCTTGCCCTTACAAACTCCTTGGTTCAACTCCACAATCTTGTCAGAGGCTCCCAAGTGACACCTGGCCAATCTAGGAGACACCACTCTCCAAGAAGTAACAAATGGTGTGTAGGTAATGAACTCCTTGCTCTTGTGCTTCAAATGATAGTCTCCCCAACACTCAACTCTCTCTCATAGGATTTGGATTTAGTGGAAAGAAGATTTGAGTGGAAAGCAACTTGGGAAGGCTAGAGATCAAGATTCATATGGTAGGAATGGAATATCTTGGTCTCAACACATGAGTAGGTGGTTCTCTCTCAGAACATATGAGTTGGAATGGTGTGTGTGTTCTGATTGCTCTCTCCACTGGCTCTCACACGAATGAAGAGGAGGTGGAGGGGTATATATAGCCTCCACACAAAATCCAACCGTTACACACAGTTTTCCAATCTCGGTGGGACCGAATCAACAAACTCGGTCGGACCGAAAATGTAAACCTAGTGACCGTTAGAGATTTTCGGTGGGACTGACATGCAACTCGGTAGGACCGATATGGTTAGGGTTTGGGCATAACGTAATCTCGGTGAGACCGATTACACAAACTCGGTGAGACCGAATTTGGTAATTAGCTAACCAGAGAGTTGGTCAGGCAAACTCGGTGGGACCGATTTGCTCTTTCGGTGAGACCGAATGGAACTCGGTGAGACCGAAAAGTTACAAAGGGGAAACACTGAGTTTACATTGCAATCTCGGTGGGACCGATTCGCTCTTTCGGTGAGACCGAAAAGTTACAAAAGGGAAACAGAGAGTTTGCAATCCCATCTCGGTGAGACCGAGATCCTTATCGGTAGAACCGAATTGCTAGGGTTTGGCAGTGGCTAATGACAAGTGAAACTCGGTGGCGCCGGATAGGAAGAATCGGTAGGACCGAGTTTGGCTTAGGGATTAGGTCATATGTGGATATGGGAAAGTAGTTGAGGGTTTTGGAGCATATCACTAAGCACATGAAGCAAGAGGCTCATTAAGCAACAACTCATCCCTCCTTGATAGTATTGGCTTTTCCTATGGACTCAATGTGATCTTGGATCACTAAAATATAAAATGAAGAGTCTTGAGCTTTTGAGCTTGAGCCAATCCTTTGTCCTTAGCATTTTGAGGGTTCCACTTTCACATCCATGCCATGCCAATCATTGAGCTTTCCTGAAATAATCATCTTGGAATAGCATTAGCTCAATGAGCTATATGCTGTTATGAATTACCAAAACCACCTAGGGATAGTTGCACTTTCAATCTCCCCCTTTTTGGTAATTGATGACAACATATAGATCAAAGCTTCGACAAATGATAATAAGCATGAAATATATCGTCGCTTTGAGAAGTATGTGATAAGTAAGAGCTCCCCCTAAATTTGTGCATATTTAAAATTTGCTTTGGACTGCAAATGCACAAGAGTTAGAGTCATGGGTTACTCTTCCATGTCACATACATCTTGGTGGAGCGCTTAAAATGATAAGAATGAAATACATGCACTCATCACCAAGAATAGTGAATGATCACATAAGATAGATAAGATAATAGCATTAAGCAAGCATTAAGTGTAGCTTATGATCAAACACATGATCATCAATGTCTCAAAAGCATAGTATCTCAAGCACTCAAAAGCAAACAAGTTTGAAAAACCACCAAATAAAGCAAGAGAGAAAAGCAACACTCTCTCTCTCTCGAAGCCTATGATCTATACATCTTCTCCCCCTTTGGCAACAAGTTACCAAAAAGTTCCTAGAAAATGCATAGCACTAGATCGACGCTTAGGCTTGATCTTCTGGTGGTGGTGGAGTCCGGATCACTCCAAGGACGAAGGCTTCGGTAGATCCTAAAGTAGACACTGGAGTTGGAGCTGAGGTAGATGCTGGGGCTGGTGAAACTGAGGCTATAGCTGGTGCTGAAGTGGTGGCTCTGGTGTCAGCAACTGGCACGGTAGACGACCTTGGACCTCTGGGCACTCTAGCAAAGGCATGAGTGGTAGTCCTGCCTCTCCTCTCCTGCATATCATCTTGGAGCTGCTCCACTGCAGTCTGAATCTCCGTTACCTTGACATCCAAGTCATAGAACTTTTGTTCCATGATTCTCTCTAGGCTTGCCTGGTTTTGAGTGAGGGTGGCTAGTCCTTTCTCAATCCGCAGGGTGGATGCAATGAGGTAACCAAGCTGCTCTTGTTTGGTCTTCAAGAAGTACTCAGATGCCTCCTCTTGAGTTGGCATCTTGGCAGCTTTCTCCTTCCTTGCCTTCTCCCTCTTTGCAAATGCTTGGGCAGATGACGGTTCATTTTCAGTCATGACAACTTCATTGTCCTCAAAATCTGGACGGATGGGCAGGTGTTCCTTGTCCAATAAATATATGCCCGTGCCCATCTTGGAGTTGATGAGCTCCTGGATCTGAGGGGCATATCCGCAACTCCTCTTCTGATCTGCTGCAGTCCTTTTGATAGTTTCCACTATGAGGCTCATCACCTTGAACTTCTGAGGCACATCAAATACATGTAGCAAGTTGATCGCATGGCCTCTGATCATCTTGTGATCACCTGACTTGGGCAACAAGGTGTGCCTCAAGATCCAATTGATGGTTGACAGTCCTGACAGAAGATAGTGCACTGAGCCAAATTTGAAAGTGTCAAGTGCCTCATTTGGAATCTCCTTGTACATATTGGACATTGAGTTGTGGTCCATCTTCTTCTTGGCATATATGTCCATGTCATCATCATGCTCCTCTGGGGCATTAATTAACTTTGCCCATTCCTCATTAGTGGATTGGTACCTCGTACCCTCAGACATCCATGTGATCCTCCCATCTGGATAAAAATGTGTTGTGGAGTAGAATTGCATGATCAGCTCCTCGTTCCACTTTGTGAGCTTCTGCCCAACAAAGTCAGCAACTCCACAAGCACTAAAGTTGTCAAATACTCCAGGGTAGTGCTCCTCATTCTCCTTCATGTAGGTCCAGTCGACCCATCTCATATCACAGACTATGGGCTTCTTATCAAGCAAAACTGTCTCATAAAAATCTTGCTGCTCCTTGGTGTGGAACCTGTAATCCACGGCAGTCCTTCTCCTAGAAGCATATGGGTCTGCTTCTCTCCACTTCCTCAGCCCTGAATCTCTCCTGAGCTTCATGTCCTCAGCCACATGATGAGCATCGTTGTGGTCTGGGATCTTGGGCTTGAGCTTTCTCAGAACATTCTCTTCCTCTTCTTCAGCAACAGTCTCAGGCACTGGGGCCTTGTTCTTCTCAGCTGCAGGAATGCTCCTTGTATTCCTCTTGGGTGCAGACTAGGGCTTGGAGGCAGCTTTGGGCTTAGATGCAGTAGCCCCTGATCTTATGGCATCACCCATCAGCTTGGGTGCCTTGGGTGCTGGTGTAGCTACCTCTTCTTCCTCTTCCTCTTCCATGATGGAAGCCTTTCCTAGTACTCTGGCCACGGTCTTCTTGACCCTTTCCTTTCTTTTCTTTCCCTCAGCAGCAATTGGCTCTTTGGGAGTGGGCTTCTCAGTTGAAGCTCTTGCCTTTGACATGGGCTGCCTGCCTGCTGGCCTTTTGATCTTCAGCCCTGGCTTTGTGCCTTGAGCTGGCTCAACTCTCTTGGAAGTGGCCTCTTCCTTTGCCACATAGTCTTCATCTTCAGAGTCTGAAGTCCTCTTCTTCCTCTGTCTGGTGGCATCCTTTGGCAAGTTGCTAGGGGTGCTCCTGCTGCCTTCATCTGAAGAACTTGAGGTACTAGTGCCCTCACTCATGTGCACCTGCTGCTCTGACATGTTTTGGCTATCACTTTGATTAGACATGCTGCAAACTGACTGCTGACCCTGTGAACAGATTATAGATGAGGTAGAAAAGATGAGCATCAAAAAATGCAGATATTTTTGCAAAAGAATGATTCAAAAAAACTTAGTTTAGTTTCCCACTGAAATCATCTCGGATCTACCGATTTTCAAACTCGGTGATACCGAAGCAGTTTTGGAACCTAAACTAGTGAACTCGGCAGGACCGAGTCACAGTTCGGTGGCACCGAGACTGCTAGGGTTTCACAGAGTTCCAAAATCGGTCACACCGATAAGTAATTCTCGGTCAGACCGAGTCTCACTTGTGCAATGGCATAAGCCAAATCGGTGGGACCGAGTTTTTCAACTCGGTGGGTCCGAGATGGTTTCGGCGGAAACCTAAACCTAGAATTTTCAAATCAAACCTAATCTATGGGTTCATTGACTGGATAGAAGTTTATCAAACGTGGCTAGAATCAATATGATCACAATGTGCTAGGAATCAGATTGGGGAATAGCACAAAGATCGAGTCCATACCCTAGTTCGGCGGAGACTCGCTACGGCGGCAACGGCGGGGCAGAATTCCCATTGACGGCGACGGAGACCAGCGACTGGAGGCGGCTGGCGGCGAGAAGACGATTCGGAGACCACGAGGGCAGAGCAGGCTATCGCGCGGGCGAAGGGGTTCGGAGAAATTTCCAAAATTTTGCCCGTGACTATATATAGCCCGACCCTGTCGGTGTGACCGAGTGGAACAACTCGGTGGCACCGAGATTCATAACTGCAAGCAGTTACTGAAACTCGGTGTGACCGAAAGGCTCAAATCGGTTGCACCGAGATCGAAAACCTAGATCAACTTAATGATCTCGGTAGGACCGAAAGTGGAGTATCGGTCAGACCGAGAATCATAAAGAGGTTTTGGAAGTTTAAGTCTATGACGAATCGGGGACTACGAGCGCTCCTCACACAGAGTGGTTCGAATCTGACTTGATCAAATTTTGTGATGCAGCATGAATAGAAT
This sequence comes from Triticum aestivum, assembly GCF_018294505.1. Lineage (NCBI taxonomy): Eukaryota > Viridiplantae > Streptophyta > Magnoliopsida > Poales > Poaceae > Triticum > Triticum aestivum. The sequence goes on from NC_057803.1 coordinate 433,245,762, forward strand.
TTGAGACGAGAAAAGCATAGATAGCTAGAGGAGGTTCTTAGGCATTCTTGTCCATCCACTTGGCAAAAAGAAATAAAACCGAACAATCAAAACAACAAGTGGATGTCCTCGAATGAGTAAAATATGCAACCAGCATGCTCACACAATAAGATGGCAAATGAAATATGTGACAAGGCATGCACAACCAATTCTAGCATCTATCAAGCAATTTGCGATGACTAGGTCATCTATATATGAGTATATTGACTTAGGAGTAAAGTGAGAACACTTCATCATAGGTCATACTCATCGTTTAAGCTCAAGTGGGGTTACCACTATTACATAAAGCATTGTTGTGTTCACATCTTTAGAGTTGCTTTAGCTCAAGTCTTAGAGTAAAGCTCCCCCTAGATGTGATATCCCCCCTAAGAGGGATGAACTAACCTTGGGTTTTGTCGATGATGACTTCATGTAGATATTGAAGATGTGGATGCTCTGTTGATGTAGATCTCCTGGAGCTATCCACTTGAGTGAATTGCACTTTCAATACCTACATGGGTTAGTCCCACAAGGAACAAACAAGGATATCCATAGACATAGAGTGATGCACACACAAGATGATGTCCATGAAAACTTTTAGGTTACCTTGTCCCTTGTCTTACCAACAAGAGGGTTTGTGACTCCTTGAACTAGTGCAAGATGTGGAAGTTGATTGCACTTGTTCTTGCCAAAATGATAAGAGTGAAGTATGTTGGCAGAGTCACCCTCGAGAACTCTCTAGTTCTTCTTCTTTTGGATCCACACCATCTTGATGGGAATCCTTGGAGTTGTAGTCGTACTTGATGAAGTGGAACTTGAAGTAGTCTTGGGAATCCACTTGACTAAGGTCTTTGGAGCTTCTTCAAATGCATCAATTTCCTCTTGAAGCTTGTCCTTGCCTTTTTGCTTGTAGTCTTGTGGTGGAAGATCATCTTGAGCTTGTGTCCCCTTGAAAGAAGTATCATACTTCTCTTGTTGAGGAATAAACTTTGTCTTGGGGTATTGATCTTCTTCACACTCAACTCCATTGGCATTGAACTTTCGTTCAAAACCAACACCTTGATTCTTCCGGTGCATTCCTTGCTTGCGCACAATTTCCTCGAGTTGCTTACTCCCGGCAAGGCTTTTGTACACTCCTTTCTCTATAATTCCCTTCAATAAACTATTTTCTTGCTCAAGTGTAACTTGGCTAAGAGAATCATTAGTGGAATCAAGAGAACTACTAGAAGCAATAATATTGGATTTAACATGATCATTGTTACTGCTTGAGGAAGAATCTTTCTTGTTACTAGACTTGACTTGAGGCATGTAAGTGGATAAGAGTAAACGCTTGGCAATGTAAGAAGAACTTTTCTTGAGGAGATCATCATTGATTGCTTTTAAGAACTCATGCTCTTGCTCAAGATTGAGCTTCTCAAAGCATAATTTCTCATGAGCTCTTAAAAGTTCTCGATGATCTTCGAAGATGGTTTCATGAGCTAACATAAGAGTGTTTAGTTCTTTAGTTAGGGCCTCAATCTTCTCCTTATCATTGTCATTCATTTTATCTTGATTAGCATGTTTAATTGACATTTCATCATAGTATTCATCACTAGAGTTGTCAATAAGCAAATCATCACCTAACAAGTCATCTTCATCACTATTGAAATCAACATATTCGGGGTGTGTTACCTTAGGACCTTTTGCCATGAAGCATCTTCCAATTCCTTCATTTGGTGAGTCAAATATGTCGTAGGAGTTGGTTGACACAAGTGCTAGACCGGCAACACCTTCATCTTGAGTATCTTCGGAGTCGGAGTGATAACTTCTTTCGGAGTGGCTGTCGGAGTCGGAGCTGGATACCCATTCACCAACATGAGCTTGATGTCTTCGTCTTGTGTAGATTCTTGATGATTTTTCCTTCCTTTCTGAATCCTTGCTTCTCCGTGAGTATCTTCGTTCATAACGATCATCTCTACTCCTTCTCTCTCTTGGTGATGATTCTTTGCTTCTTCTTTTTGGAGAATCTTCTCTTCTCTTGTAGGGAGCCGTACACTCATTGGAGAAGTGTCCGGGTCTACCACAATTGTAGCAGTTTCGCTCTCGACTAGAAGATCTTTTGTCATTATAGGACCTTGACTTGAAGCTTCTATCTTTGCTTCTACTCTTGTAGAACTTGTTGAAGTTCTTCACCATTAAGCTCAATTCTTCATTGAAGTCTTGTTTCTCACTCGACGATGTAGGGGCTTCACATGAGGCTTTATAGGCACCACTTGATTTTTTGTGAAGTTCCTCTTTATCCTTAAGTGACATCTCATGAGCAAAAATTCTTCCAATCACCTCCGTTGGCTTGAGATCTTTGTAATTGGGCATCATTTGGATCAATGTGCACACGGTATCATATTTTCCATCCAAGGCTCTTAGAATCTTCTTGATGATGAATCTATCGGTCATCTCTTCACTTCCTAAGTCGGCAATCTCATTTGTGATGAGAGCAAGCCTAGAGTACATTTCAGCAACACCTTCACCATCCTTCATCTTGAACTTGTCAAGTTGGCTTTGAAGCACATCCAACTTGGATTCCTTGACGGAGTCGGTACCTTCGTGCATATCAATCAAAGTGTCCCAAATTTCCTTTGCATTCTCAAGACGGCTGATTTTGTTGAATTCTTCGGGGCACAATCCATTGAAGAGAATATCACAAGCTTGAGCATTGTATTGCAACATCTTCAACTCATCTGCGGTAGCTTCACGGTTTGGTTCTCTCCCATCAAAGAAGTCACCTTGCAAACCAACACACACAATAGCCCAAACGGCGGGGTTATGTCCAAGAATATGCATTTTCATTTTATGCTTCCAACTAGCAAAATTAGTACCATCAAAGTAAGGACCTCTACGGTGATAATTTCCCTCGCTAGATGCCATACTCTCCTAGGTTGTGAAACCAAGGCTATGACCACCAAAAGCTATGGAGATCAAAGCAAATGGAGACCAAAGCTCTGATACCACTTGTAGGATCGAAAGTATGTCTAGAGGGGGGGTGATTAGACTACTTGACCAAATAAAAACTTAACCTTTTCCCAATTTTAGTTCTTGGCAAATTTTAGCTATTTTAGGACAAGTCAAGCAATCATCACACAATTCAAGCAAGCATGCAAAGAGTATATTGGCAGCGAAAAGTAAAGCATGCAACTTGCAAGAATGTAAAGGGAAGGGTTTGGAGATTTCAAACGCAATTGGAGACACGGATGTTTTTCCCGTGGTTCGGATAGGTGGTGCTATCCTACATCCACGTTGATGGAGACTTCAACCCACGAAGGGTAACGGTTGCGCGAGTCCACACAGGGCTCCACCCACGAAGGGTCCACGAAGAAGCAACCACCCACAAAGGGTCCACGAAGAAGCAACCTTGTCTATCCCACCATGGCCATCACCCACACAGGACTTGCCTCACTAGCGGTAGATCTTCACGAAGTAGGCGATCTCCTTGCCCTTACAAACTCCTTGGTTCAACTCCACAATCTTGTCAGAGGCTCCCAAGTGACACCTGGCCAATCTAGGAGACACCACTCTCCAAGAAGTAACAAATGGTGTGTAGGTAATGAACTCCTTGCTCTTGTGCTTCAAATGATAGTCTCCCCAACACTCAACTCTCTCTCATAGGATTTGGATTTAGTGGAAAGAAGATTTGAGTGGAAAGCAACTTGGGAAGGCTAGAGATCAAGATTCATATGGTAGGAATGGAATATCTTGGTCTCAACACATGAGTAGGTGGTACTCTCTCAGAACATATGAGTTGGAATGGTGTGTGTGTTCTGATTGCTCTCTCCACTGGCTCTCACACAAATGAAGAGGAGGTGGAGGGGTATATATAGCCTCCACACAAAATCCAACCATTACACACAGTTTTCCAATCTCGGTGGGACCGAATCAACAAACTCGGTCGGACCGAAAATGTAAACCTAGTGACCGTTAGAGATTTTCGGTGGGACTGACATGCAACTCGGTAGGACCCATATGGTTAGGGTTTGGGCATAACGTAATCTCGGTGAGACCGATTACACAAACTCGGTGAGACCGAATTTGGTAATTAGCTAACCAGAGAGTTGGTCAGGCAAACTCGGTGGGACCGATTTGCTCTTTCGGTGAGACCGAGTGGAACTCGGTGAGACCGAAAAGTTACAAAGGGGAAACACTGAGTTTACATTGCAATCTCGGTGGGACCGATTCGCTCTTTCGGTGAGACCGAAAAGTTACGAAAGGGAAACAGAGAGTTTGCAATCCCATCTCGGTGAGACCGAGATCCTTATCGGTAGAACCGAATTGCTAGGGTTTGGCAGTGGCTAATGACAAGTGAAACTCGGTGGCACCGGATAGGAAGAATCGGTAGGACCGAGTTTGGCTTAGGGTTTAGGTCATATGTGGATATGGGAAAGTAGTTGAGGGTTTTGGAGCATATCACTAAGCACATGAAGCAAGAGGCTCATTAAGCAACACCTCATCCCTCCTTGATAGTATTGGCTTTTCCTATGGACTCAATGTGATCTTGGATCACTAAAATATAAAATGAAGAGTCTTGAGCTTTTGAGCTTGAGCCAATCCTTTGTCCTTAGCATTTTGAGGGTTCCACTTTCACATCCATGCCATGCCAATCATTGAGCTTTCCTGAAATAATCACCTTGGAATAGCATTAGCTCAATGAGCTATATGTTGCTATGAATTACCAAAACCACCTAGGGATAGTTGCACTTTCACTACTGGGATCAGCGGTCTTATGTCATCCTTCATGTGCATCTCGGGTTTTAGACCGATACCCACCTTGAGGGCTATTGGCTATATATCTCGGCAGAGAATAAATTGCACCAATCAAAAATATTGACAAAAATCGGCCCACATTCGGGGTGGTGCACCACCTTGGAAGCAGTCCGGCATAAAGCTCGGGCGCTAGTGGCTGGCTCCATAGAGGGCATTTCCGGCATTGGAGCTCGGATACACAGTCCGGCGTTGGAGCTCGGATACATAGTCCGGCGTTGGAGCTCGGATACAGTCCGGTGTTGGAGCTCGGATACATAGTCCGGCGTTGGAGCTCGGATACATTCCGACGTTAGAGCTGGGAAGCAGTCCGGCGTTGGTGCTCGGCTGCAAAACATACCTCAAATGCAGTCCGGCGTTGGAGCTCGGACACAAGAGGACGCTGCCGCCCGGGAACAATTTCAAACCCGAGGTGTGGCCTAAAAATAACAAGGCATTGATAAAGGCCAGAAACTTAAAGGGGCTCCTCGGATACCCGACGTGTAAACTCGTCGAATGCATTTCGGCGATCCTCAAGCTCGAAGATGAGAAGATTTGTTGAACCACTTTTCAAGACCGACGACCGAAGATGAAGAACGGTTCGGAAGAATCGAGGAGCGTCCCTAACTTGAAGACCGGTTCAAGGGGCTACTGACGGTGTCCTGGACTAGGGGGTACACACCACGTCATCTCCCGATCTGTTAGATTGGGTCGAGGACCCCCATGGCCGTATACTCATGGGCCAGTTCGGACAGCTACCGCATACAAGGAAGATTCCACAAGACATGGCAATCAAGACAAGGACTCCTCCCCACCGGCGTATTCGGCTAGGACTCTTGTTATCCTAGGCCTCTGGTGCATTATATAAACCGAGGCCAGGCTAGTCGATAGATATATACAATAACAATCATACCATAGGCTAGCTTCTAGGGTTTAGCCTCTATGTTCTCGTGGTAGATCAACTCTTGCAATACTCATATCATCAATATCAATCAAGCAGGACGTAGGGTTTTACCTCCATCAAGAGGGCCCGAACCTGGGTAAAATATCATGTCTCCTGCCTCCTGTTACCATCCGCCTTAGACGCACAGTTCGGGACCCCCTACCCGAGATCCGCCAGTTTTGACACCGACACCTGCCCATGGCTGGAAGTCATAAAGCGGTCCGTCTGCATCAAGGGTGCACGCCGGGCTTTTGCCCGTGCGAAGGTGCACTTGGCCAAGATGGACGCCGAGAAGCTGGTGAAGGAGGGGCCGCCGCAGGGCAAGGAGCATCGCCACCCCAAAATGAATTATGAGGGTGTTCTGAATGGTGCCCATCTTGTGGCGGACGAGTGTGCGAAGGATGTACTTTTTGAATGAACTTGCTCGTGTGATCCTGTACTATGAAAACTTGTTCATATGTGCTATGCAACGCTTGTTTGAATTTAAAATATTACCTTCTGTGCGGTTGTTTATCAAATCTGAGAGATGGCCAGTCGTTGGCTTCTGCCCCCATTGTTGGGTCAGTGCTGGGGTGTTCGGGATAAACCTGAGCACTCTTTTTCCCATTGTTGGGTCCTTCGAGGGAGGTTCTCGGCACAACGAACAAGGCAATCGGACTATAATGCTTTATCACTCTCACTTAGCCATAGAAGTCTACAATTTTAAATTTTGGCGAAGCCCCTAGTATTCGGAAGGCCGAATTCGGGGCGCTATACACGCCTTAAGCCAGACAAAGCCGACTCCTCGCTCTAAGCGGCATAAGTCTTTAGGGACTCGGGACCTCTCGAACAGCGACCAGCTCTCGCCTTATCATGACAGTCAGTTTTAGCTTTCTCTACTGAGGTGCTTAACCTAGATGAACCGGGGCACAATTGCAGTAGTTCTCCCAGTGCTACCTTAACCGATATAGCGGAACGTAAGGTACCAAACCATGGGAGCCGGGCAAACCCAACTATTGACCCAAGACATGATTCGGAGCTGATGCATATAATGCTATAAGTTCGGGGTGCCGCACTGTCAAAAGTGTTCGGACTTCTCACGCCGTATTATGGGGTATGCTTAAGCCCCTGGCGTATTGGCCGTACCAGAGTGTACGGGTGCTGAATGTCATGAATGAACACACACACACACACACACACACACACACACACACATATATATATATATATATATATATATATATAAGAAGAAGAATAGAGAATTCGATAATAGTCTAGTGCTATGCATTGTTTATTCAAAAAGGTGCGTCGAAGCAGAATGATACAAGTAGTGTGATAAGCAAAAAAGTAGGACTATTTGACATGTCCCCTCCAAGGGCAAGCTGAGGAATGGTATTTAAAGCAAGTATTTCACTCGTTATCGGAGACCACCTGGGAGTTCCGTGGTGCGACGTGGCTTTCTGCCTCCTTGGTTGTTGCATCGTGTGTCCGGCAATCGTACTACCGGACAGGGTTTCCAGAGATTAAAGTCCTGAAAGAGAGAAAAATAATAAGGCGGGAAGCCCCTAGTGTGGTTGAGCCGCGTTTTGGGACGTACCGTAGTCGTGCCCCCCCCCCATCTATGCCCATGGTATTTTCAATGCGTAATTATGTATGCGTGGCACAGATTTCGCCGTTTGGCTGGGACTGGGGTGGGGGCTGCATTGCTATGCGAGATCGGAACGTGCCAGGCGGTCTTGTTGCCGATTACTCCGGGCGCGCTTGAAGGTGTCCGGATCTTTAATCGCCGAACTGGTGGATTGCCTTAAGAGACTGCTTTGTGCATCTGCTGCGAGGGCCACAGTGTGCTCCTCAGTGCAGAGAGAGCGCTCTGTGTTTCCATTGACTTTGATGACCCCCTAGGTCCTAGCATCTTGAGCTTGAGATATTCATAGTGTGGTACCGCATTGAATCTTGCAAATGCGGTTCGCCCGAGCAACACGTGATAGCCACTGCGGAACGAGACTATATTGAAGAGTAACTCCTCGCTCCGGAAGTTATCCGGGGATCCGAAGACCACTTCCAGTGTGACTGAGCTTGTGCAATGGGCTTCTACACCTGGTATGACGCCTTTGAAGGTCGTTTTTTTGGGTTTGATCCTTGAGGGGTCTATACCCATTTTGCGCACTGTGTCCTGATAAAGCAGGTTCAGGCTGCTGCTGCCATCCATAAGGACTCGAGTGAGGTTAAATCTATTGATGATTGGGTCTAGGACCAGTGCGGCGAATCCGCCATGACGGATACTAGTGGGATGGTCCCTGTGATCGAAGGTGATCGGACAGGAGGACCATGGGTTGAACTTTGGGGCGACTGGCTCCAACGCATATACATCCCTTAACGCACGCTTCCGCTCCCTCTTGGGGATGTGGGTTGCGTATATCATGTTCACCGTCCACACTTGTGGGGGGAACCTCTTCTGTCCTCCGGTGTTCAGCTGCCGGGGCTCCTCCTCGTCATCGCTATGTGACCCCTTATCTTTGTTTTCGGCATTTAACTTGCCGGCCTACTTGAACACCCAACATTCCCTATTGGTGTGGTTGGCTGGCTTGTTGGGGTGCCATGTATTAGACATGAGCGATCGAGTATTCGGTCCAAACTGGACGGCCCCGGAGTGCTTCTTTTGAATGGCTTTTTCCACTGACCGGGTTTAGAGCCTCTGAATTCGGCATTGACTGTCGTATCCTCGGTATTGTCATTGTTGATGCGGCGCTTGTGTTTGTTGCGACGTGACCTACCATTTCCATCCTTAGTATCCGAAGTACCATGGTTCTTTGATATATTATTGCTGCGAGCCAGCCAGCTGTCTTCTCCCGTGCAAAAGCGGGTCATGAGTGTCGTGAGGGCTGCCATAGATTTCGGCTTCTCCTGGCCAAGGTGCCGGGCGAGCCACTCATCGCGGATGTTGTGCTTAAAAGATGCTAGGGCCTCTGCATCCGGACAGTCGACGATTTGATTTTTCTTTGTCAGGAACCATGTCCAGAATTGCCTGGCCGATTCCTCTGGCTGCTGAATTATGTGGCTCAAGTCATCGGCATCTGGTGGTTGCACATAAGTGCCCTAGAAGTTGTCAAGGAATGCGGCTTCCAGATCTTCCCAACAGCCGATGGATTCTGCTGGCAGGCTGTTGAGCCAATGCCGAGCTGGTCCTTTGAGCTTGAGTGGGAGGTATTTGATGGCGCGTAGATCGTCACCGCGGGCCATGTGGATGTGCAGGAGGAAGTCCTCGATCCATACCACTGGATCTATTGTGCCGGCGTATGATTCAATATTTACGGGTTTGAAACCCTTTGGGATTTGGTGATCCATTACTTCGTCTGTGAAGCATATGGGGTGTGCGGCGCCTCTGTAGTGGGCTATGTCGCGACGCAGCTCAAATGTGTCTTGTCCGCTGTGTTCGGCCCGGCCGGATTTACTTTTACTGTATCCGGCGTGACGGTTATCGTCTCGCGTAGTGGCGCGCCCTCGTGATCCGTAGATCGATCTTGCGTGTTTTCCTTTGTCCTCCAATACGTCTTGCAGGTCTAGCGTGTTTCCCCGTGCCTTGTCATTTTTATTTGAGTGGCGTCGGGGTGCGGGCTGAGTTTTTGGCTGAAATGCCTCTCTGTAGCGGCCACGAGGTGGCTGGTCAGCCGCGTCATATGCTGGAGATGTAGGTTGTAATGCTTCCTCCTCCAGTCGGGGTAGCAACCTACGCGGTAACTCTTGGAGGGGTGTTCGAGTTCATATTCCTCGGCCGCAAGGACTTCGGTCCATCTGTCAGCTAGCAAATCTTGATCAACTTGAAGCTGCTGCTGCTTTTTCTTAAGGCTAATTGCCGTGGCTATAAGCCGGCGCTTGAAGCGCTCTTGCTCAGCGGGATCCTCCGGCACGACAAATTCGTCGTCGTCGAGGCTTGCCTCGTCTTCAGAGGGAGGCATGTAATTATCATCCTCCGCCTCTCCATCTGCCGCTCTCTCGGGAGGGCTGGCTTCTCCATCCTCCTGCTCTAAATCTTGTTGGAGGGGATTGTTGTCGTCTTCGGCACTATCCGGAGTGCTATTATCTCCTGTGTCGGTGTCACCACTTTTGCTTTGGCGAGACTTAGAGCGGCGCCGCTGACGTTGGAGCTTGGGTTGCTTCTTAGAGGGGTCATCCTCTGCTGTCTCGTCGCCATTGCCTTCTTTGGGTGTGTCCACCATGTATATATGATATGATGAGGTGGCTGTCTAGTGCCCTGTGGGCAGTGGTTCCTCTTCGTCTCCCGCATCGTCGTCCATACCGTCGATGTCTTCGAAGTCAAAGTCGAGCATGTCGGTCAAATTGTCGACAGTGGCTACTAAGTGGGTGGTGGGTGGGCGGCGAATTTCTTTGTCATCTGCATCCCAATCCTACCGAACATAGTTCGGCCAGGACTCTCCTGACAAGGAGAGAGACCTTAATGAGTTCAGTATGTCACCGAAGGGCGAGTGCTGAAAGATATCCGCGGAGGTGAACTCAATGATCGGCGCCCGGTCGGATTCGATAGGCACGGGCGCAGGCGGTTCGGAGTCCATGGCCATGGAAGAATCCGGTAGTTCGGCATCACGGCTCCCGTGAAGGGCAAGGTCGATACTCGGCTCGATAGCTGCTGAGAGTACGACCTCCGTGGTGGGGTCTATCCACCCGTCCATGGATGGCGCAATTGGCTCCGAATTGAGGGTCGGAGCGGTTGCCGGTGCGGTCTCCTGAACACTGTCCGATTGTAGGGCTAAATCATGCTCGTCGTGACCGTGCGGCACACTCGACAGGGGCTCGAATCCGTTGAAGATCAAGTCTCCGCGGATGTCGGCCGTGTAGTTTAACCTTCCAAACCTGACCTGGTGGCCAGGGGCGTAACTCTCGATCTGCTCCAGATGGCTAAGCGAGTTGGCCCGCAGTGCGAAGCCGCCGAATACAAAGATCTGTCCGGGAAGAAAGGTATCACCCTGGACTGCATCACTATCAATGATCGAAGGAGCCATCAAGCCTAACAGTGACAACACAACGGAACTCTCAGTGAAAGCACCAATGTCGGTGTCAAAACTGGTGGATCTCAGGTAGGGGGTCCCGAACTGTGCGTCTAAGGCGGATGGTAACAGGAGGCAGGGGACACGATGTTTTACCCAGGTTCGGGCCCTCTTGATGGAGGTAAAACCCTACGTCTTGCTTGATTATTCTTGATAATATGAGTAGTACAAGAGTTGATCTACCACGAGATCAGAGAGGCTAAACCCTAGAAGCTAGCCTATGGTATGATTGTATGTTGTCCTACGGACTAAAACCCTCCGGTTTATATAGACACCGAAGGGGGTTAGGGTTACACAGAGTCGGTGACAAGGAAGGAGATCTAAATATCCGTATTGCCAAGCTTTCCTTCCACGCCAAGGAGAGTCCCATCTGGACACGGGACGAAGTCTTCAATCTTGTATCTTCATAGTCCAACAGTCCGGCCAAAGGATATAGTTTGGCTGTCCAGATACCCCCTAATCCAGGACTCCCTCATACGCACTCTCACCCTTCCATCCTTGCTAGCCTCTTCGGTACCATGCATTTCCCTTTCTCACATTGAGAGTTGGCGCAAACTTCGCCGGTGCATCCAAACCCTGTGATATGATACGCTCTTTCACACATAAACCTCCTTATATCTTCCTCAAAACAGCCACCATACCTACCTATTATGGCATTTCCATAGCCATTCCGAGATATATTGCCATGCAACTTTCCACCATTCTGTTTATCATGACACATTCATTATTGTCATATTGCTTAGCATGATCATGTAGTTGACATAGTATTTTTGGCAAAGCCACCGTTCATAATTCTTTCGTACATGTCACTCTTGGTCCATTGCATATCCCGGTACACTGCCGGAGGCATTCATATAGTCATCTTTTGTTCTAGTATCGAGTTGTAATCATTGAGTTGTAAATAAATAGAAGTGTGATGATCATCATTTTCTAGAGCATTGTCCCAAGTGAGGAATTATAAGAGAGAGAGAGAGAGAGAGAGAGAGAGAGAGAGAAAGGCCATAAAAAAGAGAAGGCCCAAAAAAAGAGAAAGAGAAAGGCCATAAAAAAGAGAAGGCCCCCCAAAAAATGAGAGAAAAATAGAGAAGGGACAATGTTACTGTGCTTTGCCACACTTATGCTTCAAAGTAGCACCGTAATCTTCATGATAGAGAGTCTCTTGTTTTTTCACTTTCATATACTAGTGGGAATTTTCATTATAGAACTTGGCTTGTATATTCCAACAATGGGCCTCCTCAAGTGCCCTAGGTCTTCGTGAGCAAGCAACTTGGATACACACCCACTTAGTTTCTTTTGTTGAGCTTTCGTACATTTATAGCTCTAGTGCATCCGTTGCACGGCAATCCCTACTCCTTGTATTAACATCAATCGGTGGGCATCTCCATATCCCATTGATTAGCCTCGTTGATGTGAGACTTTCTCCTTTTTGTCTTCTCCACATAACCCCCCTCATTATATTCTATTCCACCCATAGTGTATGTCCATGGCTCGCGCTCATATATTGCATGAAAGTTTATAGGTTTGAGATTACTAAAGTATGAAACAATTGCTTGGCTTGTAATCGGGGTTGTGCATGATGAGAGCATTCTTGTGCGACGAAAATGGAGCATGACTAAACTATATGATTTTGTAGGGATGAACTTTCTTTGGCCATGTTATTTTGAAAAGACATAATTGCTTTGTTAGTATGCTTGAAGTATTATTATTTTTATGTCAATATGAACTTTTGTCTTGAATATTTCGTATCTAAATATTCATACCACAATTAAGAAGAATTACATTAAAATTATGCCAAGTAGCACTCCGCATCAAAAATTCTGTTTTTATCATTTACCTACTCAAGGACGAGTAGGAATTAAGCTTCAGGATGCTTGATACGTCTCCAATGTATCTATAATTTTTGATTGCTCCATGCTATATTATCTACTGTTTTGGACATTATTGGGCTTTATTATCCACTTTTATATTATTTTTGGGACTAACCTATTAACCGGAGGCCCATCCCAGAATTGCTGTTTTTTTGCCTATTTTAGGGTTTCGAAGAAAAGGAATATCAAACGGAGAACAAATGGAATGAAACCTTCGGGAACATGATTTTCTCAACGAACAAGACCCAGGAGACTTGGACCCTAGGTCAAGACACAAAAGAGGAGGCCACGAGGTAGGGGGCGCGCCTACCCCCCAGGCGCGCCCTCCACCCTCGTGGGCTCCCTGTTGCTCCACCGACGTACTCCTTCCTCCTATATATACCTACGTACCCCCAAACGACCAGATACGGAGCCAAAACCCTAATTCCACCGTCGTAACTTTCTGTATCCATGAAATACCATCTTGGGGCCTGTTCCGGAGCTTCGCCGGAGGGGGCATCGATCATGGAGGGCTTCTACATCAACACCATAGCCCCTCCGATGAAGTGTGAGTAGTTCACCTCAGACCTACGGGTCCATAGTTAGTAGCTAGATGGCTTCTTCTCTCTTTTTGGATCTCAATACAATGTTCTCCCCCTCTCTTGTGGAGAACTATTCGATGTAATCTTCTTTTTGCGGTGTGTTTGTTGAGACCGATGAATTGTGGGTTTATGATCAAGTCTATCTATGAACAATATTTGAATCTTCTCTGAATTCTTTTATGTATGATTGGTTATCTTTGCAAGTCTCTTCGAATTATCAATTTGGTTTGGCCTACTAGATTGATATTTCTTGCAATGGGAGAAGTGCTTAGCTTTGTGTTCAATCTTGTGGTGTCCTTTCCTAGTGACAGTAGGTGCAGCAAGGCACATATTGTAATGTTGCCATCGAGGATAACCGATGTCTACTACACAACCTTCTTCTTGTAGACGTTGTTGGCCCTCCAAGTGCAGAGGTTTGTAGGACAGTAGCAAATTTCCCTCAAGTGGATGACCTAAGGTTTATCAATCCGTAGGAGGCGTAGGATGAAGATGGTCTCTCTCAAGCAACCCTGAAACCAAATAACAAAGAGTCTCTTGTGTCCCCAACACACCCAATACAACGGTAAATTGTATAGGTGCACTAGTTTGGCGAAGAGATAGTGAAACAAGTGGTATATGGATAGTAGATAAAGGTATTTGTAATCTGAAATAATAAAAACAGCAAGGTAGCAAGTGATAAAAGTGAGCGTAAACGGTATTGCAATGTGTGGAAATAAGGCCTAGGGTTCATACTTTCGCTAGTGCAAGTTCCCTCAACAATAGTAACATAATTGGATCACATAACTATCCCTCAACATGCAACAAAGAGTCACTCCAAAGTCACTAATAGCGGAGAACAAACGAAGAGATTATGGTAGGGTACGAAACCACCTCAAAGTTATTCTTTCCAATCAATCCGTTGGGCTATTCCTATAAGTGTCACAAACAGCCCTAGAGTTCGTACTAGAATAACACCTTAAGATACAAATCAACCAAAACTCTAATGTCACCTAGATACTCCAATGTCACCTCAAGTATCTGTGGGTATGATTATACGATATGCATCACACAATCTCAGATTCATCTATTCAACCAACACAAAGGACCTCAAAGAGTGCCCCAAAGTTTCTACCGGAGAATCACGACGAAAACGTGTGCCAACCCCTATGCATAGGTTCATGGGCGGAACCCACAAGTTGGTCACCAAAACATACATCAAGTGGCACGTGGTATCCCATTATCACCACAGATATCCACGACAAAACATACATCAAGTGTTCTCAAATCTTTAAAGACTCAATCCTATAAGATTACTTCAAAGGGGAAACTCAATTCATTACAAGAGAGAAGAGGGGGAGGAGAAACATAGGATCCAACTATAATAGCAAAGCTCGCGATACCTCAAGATCGTGCCAAATCAAGAACACGAGAGAGAGAGAGAGATCAAACACATAGCTACTAGTACATACCCTCAGCTCCGAGGGAGAACTACTCCCTCCTCGTCATGGAGAGTATCGGGATGATGAAGATGGCCACCGGAGAAGGATTGCCCCCTTCGACAGGGTGCCGGAATGGGTCTAGATTGGTTTTCGGTGGCTACGGAGGCTTCTGGCGGCGGAACTCTTGATCTATTGTGTGTTCTGGCAGTTTTAGGTCACGTGGGTATATATGGGTGCAGGGAGGACGTCGGAGGAGCCACGGGGGTCCCACGAGATAGGGGGCACGCCCCCCACCCTCGTGAGCACCTCGTGTCTCCCCTGACGTGGGGTCCAAGTCCATCAGGTGTGTTTCCTTCCAAAAATAACTTCTCCAGTTGATTTCGTTCCATTTCGACTCCGTCTGATATTCCTTTTCTTTGAAACACTGAAATAGGCATAAAACAGCAAATCTGGGCTGGGCCTCCGGTTAATAGGTTAGTCCCAAAAGTAATATACAAGTGGATAATAAAGCCCAATATTGCCCAAAATAGTAGATAATATAGCATGGAGCAATAAAAAATTATAGATACATTGGAGACGTATCAAGCATCCCCAAGCTTACTTCCTGCTCGTCCTCGAGTAGGTAAATGATAAAAAAAAGATAATTTTTGATGTGGAACGCTAGTTGGCATAATTTCAATGTAACTCTTCTTACTTGTGATATGAATATTCAGATTCGAAAGATTCAAGACAAAAGTTTAATATTGACATAGAAATAATAATACTTCAAGCATACTAACTAAGCAATCATGTCTTCTCAAAATAACATGGCCAAAGAAAGCTATCCCTACAAAATCATATAGTCTGGCTATGCTCCATCTTCACCACATAAAATATTTAAATCATGCACAACCCCGATGACAAGCCAAGAAATTGTTTCATACTTTTGATGTTCTCAAACTTTTTCAATCTTCACGCAATACATGAGCGTGAGCCATGGATATAGCACTATAGGTGGAATACAATGGTGGTTGTGGAGAAGACAAAAAGGGAGAAGATAGTCTCACATCGACTAGGCGTATCAACGGGCTATGGAGATGCCCATCAATAGATATCAATGTGAGTGAGTAGGGATTGCCATGCAACGGATACACTAGAGCTATAAATATATGAAAGCTCAACAAAAGAAACTAGTGGGTGTGCAACCCACTCGCTTGCTCACGAAGACCTAGGGCATTTTGAGGAAGCCCATCATTGGAATATACAAGCCAAGTTCTATAATGAAAGATTCCCATTAGTATATGAAAATGACAAAATATGAGACTCTCTATATGAAGAACATGGTGCTACTTTGAAGCACAATATATGAGACTCACTATATCATGGTGCTACTTTGAAGCACAAGTGTGGTAAAAGGATAGTAGCATTGCCCCTTTTTATTTATTTTCCCCTTTTTTGGGCCTTTTTTGGCCTTTCTCCTTTTTTTATTTGGCCTTTTTTTATTTGGGACAATGCTCTATTGAATGATGATCATCACACTTTTATTTACTTACAACTCGATACTTAGAACAAGATATGACTCTATATGAATGCCTCCGGTGGTGTATCGGGATATGCAATGAATCAAGAGTGACAAGTATGAAAGAATTATGAACGGTGGCTTTGCCACAAATACAATGTCAACTACATGATCATGCTAAGCAATATGACAATGATGGAGTGTGTCATAATAATCGGAATGGTGGAAAGTTGCATGGCAATATATCTCGGAATGGCTATGGAAATGCCATAATAGGTAGGTATGGTGGCTGTTTTGAGGAAGGTATATGGTGGGTTTATGGTACCGGAGAAAGTTGTGCGGTACTAGAATGGCTAGCAATGGTGGAAGGGTGAGAGTGCGTATAATCCATGGACTTAACATTAGTCATAAAGAACTCACATACTTATTGCAAAAATCTAGAAGTTATCAAAGCAAAGTATTACGTGAAGGAAATATGCCCTAGAGGCAATGATAAAGTTATTATTTATTTCCTTATATCATGATAAATGTTTATTACTCATGCTAGAATTGTATTAACCGGAAACATGATACACGTGTGAATACATAGACAAACAGAGTGTCACTAGTATGCCTCTACTTGACTAGCTCGTTGATCAAGATGGTTATGTTTCCTAACCATAGACATGAGTTGTCATTTGATTAACAGGATCACATCATTAGGAGAATGATGTGATTGACTTGACCCATTCCGTTAGCTTAGCACTTGATCATTTAGTTTGTTGCTATTGCTTTCTTCATAACTTATACATGTTCCTATGACTATGAGATTATGCAACTCCCGTTTACCGGAGGAACACTTTGTGTGCTACCAAACGTCACAACGTAACTGGGTGATTATAAAGGTGCTCTACAGGTGTCTCCGATGGTACTTGTTGGTTTGGCGTATTTCGAGATTAGGATTTGTCACTCCGATTGTCGGAGAGGTATCTCTGGGCCCTCTCGGTAATGCACATCACTTAAGTCTTGCAAGCATTGCAACTAATATGTTAGTTGCGGGATGATGTATTACGAAACGAGTAAAGAGACTTGCCAGTAACGAGATTGAACTAGGTATTGAGATACCGACGATCGAATCTTGGGCAAGTAACATACTGATGACAAAGGGAACAACGTATGTTGTTATGCAGTTTGACCGATAAAGATCTTCGTAGAATATGTGGGAGCCAATATGAGCATCCAGGTTCTGCTATTGGTTATTTACCGAAGACATGT
Organism: Triticum aestivum; assembly: GCF_018294505.1. Taxonomy (NCBI): domain Eukaryota; kingdom Viridiplantae; phylum Streptophyta; class Magnoliopsida; order Poales; family Poaceae; genus Triticum; species Triticum aestivum. The sequence continues at coordinate 433,263,154 of NC_057803.1, forward strand.
CTCGGTCATGTCTACATAGTTCTCGAACCCGTAGGGTCCGCACGCTTAAAGTTTCGGTGACGATTGTATTATGAGTTTATGTGATTTGATGTACCGAAGGTAGTTCAGAGTCCCGGATGACATCGGGGACATGACGAGGAGTCTCGAAATGGTCGAGACATAAAGATCGATATATTGGACGACTATATTCAGACATCGAAAAGGTTCGAGTGATTCGGGTATTTTCCGGGGTACCGGGGAGTTACGAGAATACGAGGAAGAAGTAATGGGCCTCATGGGCCAAGTGGTGGAAGAGAGGAGACAGGGCGCGCGCCCCCTAGCCCAAACCTAATTGGACTAGGGGGCCGGCCCCCCTTTCCTCCTTTTCCTCCTTCTCCTTCCTTCTCCTTCTCCTCTGTCCTTTCCTCCTCCTAGTAGGAGTAGGAAAGGGGAGTCCTACTCCTACTAGGAGGAGGACTCCTCCTCTTGGCGCGCCCATAGAGGGTCGGCTGGCCTCCCCCCTTGCTCCTTTATATACAGGGGTAGGGGGAACCTCTAGACACAAGTTGATCAGTTGATCTCTCCCAGCCGTGTTCGGTGCCCCCTTCCACCATATTCCACCTCGGTCATATCGTAGCAGTGCTTAGGCGAAGCCCTGCGTTGGTAGCAACATCATCACCGTCACCACGCCGTCGTGCTGACGGAACTCTCCGGTGAAGCTCTGCTAGATCGGAGTTCGCGGGACGTCATCGAGCTGAACATGTGCTGAACTCGGAGGTGCCGTGAGTTCGGTACTTGGATCGGTCGGATCATGAAGACGTATGACTACATCAACCGCGTTGTGCTAACGCTTCCGCTTTCGGTCTATGAGGGTACGTGGACAACACTCTCCCCTCTCGTTGCTATGCATCACCATGATCTTGCGTGTGCGTAGGAATTTTTTTGAAATTACTACGTTCCCCAACATTACGCGCATGCTCCTAGGGGGATAGATTGGTAGGAAAAGACCATCGCTCGTCCCCGACCGCCACTCACAAGGAAGGCAATCAATAAATAAATCATGCTCCGACTTCATCACATAACGGTTCACCATACGTGCATGCTACGGGAATCACAAACTTCAACACAAGCATTTCTCAAATTCATAACCACTCAACTAGCATGACTCTAATATCACCATCTCCATATCTCAAAACAATTATCAAGTATCAAACTTCTCATAGTATTCAACACACTCATAAGAGAATTTTATTATTCTTGAATACCTAGCATATTAGGATTTTAAGCAAATTACCATGCTATTTAAGACTCTCAAAATAATCTAAGTGAATCAAGAGAGTTCATCTATTTCTTCAAAATAAAACTACGACCATGCTCTAAAAGATATAAGTGAAGCACTAGAGCAAATGACAAACTACTCCGAAAGATATAAGTGAAGATCAAGGAGTAGTTGAATAATTATGCAACTATGTGAAGAATCTTTAACATTTAATAATTTCAGATCTTGGTATTCTATTCAAACGGAAAGCACAACAAAATAAAATGACATTCTAAGAATGGCAAACATCATGTGAAGAAACAAAAACTTAGGATCAACCGTTACTAACCGATAGTTGTTGCTGAAGAAAGGTGGGATGCCAACCGGGGCATACCCAAGCTTAGACGCTTGAGACTTCTTGAAATATTATCTTGGGGTGCCTTGGGAATCCCCAAGCTTGAGATTTTGTGTCTCCTTAATTCCTCTCATATCACGGTCTCCTTAAATCTCAAAAGCTTCATCCACACAAAACTCAACAAGGACTCGTGAGATAAGTTAGTATAAACCATTGCCAAAACCTTATCATACTCTACTGTAGCAAATCACTAAAATTATTAGTCTACATTTCATACTAAATGCCTCTGCATATTTAATAGTCCTATCCTCAAATAGAATCATTAAATAAGCAAACATATGCAAACAATGCAAACATAACAGCAATCTTCCTAAACAGGATAGTCTGTAAAGAATGCTGCAACATACATACTTCCCAAGCTCCAAAAATTACGAAAGAAAAATCCCATTGTAGTAAATTTATCAGATCTTAATATGCAAAATGTTTCAACATTTTATCACATTCTGACTTTTCTATGAAATTATTGCAACAGCGGTAAACTTTCTGTTTTCAAACAGCAACATGTATACTTGTAACATAGGCATAGTAAAGGCTATCAATGCCACTTTTATTGAAAATAAAAGATGCAATTTTTTTTTCTAAATAACATCAAGCAAATGAAAACAAAATAAATTGACGCTCCAAGCAAAACACATATCATGTGGCGAATAAAAATATAGCTCCAAGTAAAGTTACCGATGAACGAAGACGAAAGAGGGGATGCCTTCCGGGGCATCCCCAAGCTTAGGCTCTTGGTTGTCCTTGAATATTACCTTGGGGTGCCTTGGGCATCCCCAACCTTAGGCTCTTACCACTCCTTGTTCCATAGTCCATCGAATCCTTACCCAAAACTTGAAAACTTCACAACACAAAACTTAAAGTAGAAAACTCGTAAGCTCCATTAGTATAAGAAAGTAAATCACCACTTCAAGGTACTGAAATGAACTAATTATTTATTTATAATGGTGTTAAACCTACTGTATTCCAAATTCTCTATGGTTTATAAACTATTTTACTATCCATAGATTCATCAAAATAAGCAAACAACACACGAAAAACAGAATCTGTCAAAAACAGAACAGTCTGTAGTAATCTGGATCAAACGTATACTTCTGGAACTCATAAAATTCTAAAATAAATTGCTGGACCTGAGGAATTTATCTATTAATCATCTTCAAAAATAATTAACTAAATAGCACTCTCCAAATAAAAATGGCAGCAATTCCCGTGAGCGCTAAAGTTTCTGTTTTTTACAGCATGATCAACAAGACTTTCCCCAAGTCTTCCCAAAGGTTCTACTTGGCACAAACACTAATTAAAAGCATAAAACCACATCTAATCAGAGGCTAGATGAATTATTTATTACTAAACAGGAACAAAAAGCAAGGGACAAAAATAAAATTGGGTTGCCTCCCAACAAGCGCTATCGTTTAACGCCCCTAGCTAGGCATGATGATATCAATGATGCTCACATAAAGGATAAGAATTGCAATATAGAGAGAGCATCATGAAGAATATGACTAGCACATTTAAGTCTAACCCACTTCCTATGCATAGGGATTTTGTGAGCAAACAACTTATGAGAACAAGAATCAACTTGCATAGGAAGGTAAAACAAGCATAACTTCAAAACTTTAAGCACATAGAGAGGAAACTTGGTATTATTGCAATTCCTACAAGCATATGTTCCTCCCTCATAATAATTTTCAGTATCATCATGAATGAATTCAACAATATAACCAGCACCTAAAGCATTCCTTTCTTGATCTACAAGCATAGAAAATTTCCTACTCTCCACATAAGCAAAATTCTTCTTATTCGGAATAGTGGGAGTATCATAGGAAACTTGAATACTATAAATTGTTTCCACATTAAAAGAGTAATGTTCAGAGAAGGGGTAATCATAACCATGACAAGTTTTATAAATATAATCAATACTTTTTATAGCATAAGTATCATCACAATAATCATCATAAGTAAGAGGCATGCTATCATCATTATAAACTTGCATATCAAAACTTGGGAGACTAAAAATATCATCTTCATTAATCATAGCTTCCCCAAGCTTGGGACAAACATTAATTGCAGCAAATATATTCTCAAATATTTCATCCTCATCAAACATAGCTTCCCCAAGCTTGGGCCTTTTCATATCATAAGCATAATCACTCTCGTCATTAATAGTATAGATAGCGCCGATAGTATAGCAATTATTATATTCTTCCAACCAAGTACCAAAAAGATTTTCAAGATCATAAGAAGTATCATTATCTTCCACAATTATATTTTCATGAGGCACAATAGTAATAGGGGCAGCATTATTTGGGAGAGACATCTTTTTACCTCTCTTCCTTTTTCTTTTCTTCTTCTTCACCACATCATGTGTGGGTTCAATCCTATTTTTGGAGCTCCTTATTAATGAGATTGGTTGAATAGGAGGCTCCTCCTCGTTACCTGATTCATCATAAGAAATAATAGGAGGATATTGGTAAGTCTCTTCCCTTTCATTAGTATTCTCTTCATCTCCTATTTGTTTTCTTTTCTTTAAGTAATTGGCAATATAAGGATTGTCAATGCAATTCACCGCACAATACATATAAATCTTCTCTAGATCAAAACCAAGAAGTTTATCGAGATTAAATTTTGGAATACCCTCAGTTATACATTTCATTTCTTCATAACCCAAGAGCAAACTAATTTCATTATGATGTGCAAGGGAAATCAAGTCATCACAATTTTTGACACGATACAGTCATGAAACAATTTGCATTTGATATTTAAGTGACCCTGTTCATTGCAAAGTTCGCAAGTATGGGTAAGATATCTTAAATTTTCAGCACATTCATCCATCTCTTCTTGCAACAATTTAGTTTCTAAGTACTTATGCCTCTTGCAATATCTATCTTACCTATTTGGTGTGTACTTGCAAACCCAGTCTACTCCACAAAAATTGTCATGTTTATAGGAGGCATTTTCATCATAACTAGTGCAATCATCATTAGCATCATGGATATTCAAAGAATTTGTCCTAACAACATTGCAATCATGCTCATCATTCAAAGATTTAGTGCCAACCATTTTATAGATTTCTTCTTCTAGCACTTGAGCACAATTATCCTTTCCATCATACTCACGAAAGATATTAAAAAGGTGAAGCGTATGAGGCAAACTCAATTCCATTTTTTTGTAGTTTTCTTTTATAAACGAAACTAGTGCTAAAACAAGAAACAAAAAGATTCAATTGCAAGATCTAAAGATATACCTTCAAGTGCTAACCTCCCCGGCAACGGCGCCAGAAAAGAGCTTGATGTCTACTACACAACCTTCTTCTTGTAGACGTTGTTGGGCCTCCAAGTGCAGAGGTTTGTAGGACAGTAGCAAATTTCCCTCAAGTGGATGACCTAAGGTTTATCAATCAGTAGGAGGCGTAGGATGAAGATGGTCTCTCTCAAGCAACCCTGCAACCAAATAACAAAGAGTCTCTTGTGTCCCCAACACACCCAATACAATGGTAAATTGTATAGGTGCACTAGTTCGGCGAAGAGATGGTAAAACAAGTGGTATATCGATAGTAGATAAAGGTATTTGTAATCTGAAATAATAAAAACAGCAAGGTAGCAAGTGATAAAAGTGAGCGTAAACGGTATTGCAATGTGTGGAAATAAGGCCTAGGGTTCATACTTTCGCTAGTGCAAGTTCCCTCAACAATAGTAACATAATTGGATCACATAACTATCCCTCAACATGCAACAAAGAGTCACTCCAAAGTCACTAATAGCGGAGAACAAACGAAGAGATTATGGTAGGGTACAAAACCACCTCAAAGTTATTCTTTCCAATCAATCTGTTGGGCTATTCCTATAAGTGTCACAAACAGCCCTAGAGTTCGTACTAGAATAACACCTTAAGATACAAATCAACCGAAACCCTAATGTCACCTAGATACTCCAATGTCACGTCAAGTTTCCGTGGGTATGATTATACGATATGCACCACACAATCTCAGATTCATCTATTCAACCAACACAAAGGACCTCAAAGAGTGCCCCAAAGTTTCTACCGGAGAATCACGACGAAAACGTGTGCCAACCCCTATGCATAGGTTCATGGGCGGAACCCGCAAGTTGGTCACCAAAACATACATCAAGTGGCACGTGGTATCCCATTATCAAGTGTTCTCAAATCTTTAAAGACTCAATCCTATAAGATTACTTCAAAGGGGAAACTCAATTCATTACAAGAGAGAAGAGGGGGAGGAGAAACATAGGATCCAACTATAATAGCAAAGCTTGCGATACCTCAAGATCGTGCCAAATCAAGAACACGAGAGAGAGAGAGAGAGAGATCAAACACATAGCTACTGGTACATACCCTCAGCCCCGAGGGAGAACTACTCCCTCCTTGTCATGTAGAGCACCGGATGATGAAGATGGCCACCAGAGAAGGATTGCCCCCTCCGGCAGGGTGCCGGAACGGGTCTAGATTGGTTTTCGGTGGCTACGGAGGCTTCTGGCGGTGGAACTCCCGATCTATTGTGCGTTCTGGAAGTTTTAGGTCACGTGGGTATATATGGGTACAGGGAGGACGTCGGAGGAGCCACGGGGGTCCCACGAGATAGGGGGGTGCGCCCTAGGGGGGCGCCCCCACCCTAGTGTGCACCTCGTGTCTCCCCTGACGTGGGGTCCAAGCCCATCAGGTGTGTTTCCTTCCAAAAATAACTTCTCCAGTTGATTTCGTTCCATTTCGACTCCGTCTGATATTCCTTTTCTTCGAAACACTGAAATAGGCATAAAACAACAAATCTGGGCTGGGCCTCCTGTTAATAGGTTAGTCCCAAAAGTAATATAAAAGTGGATAATAAAGCCCAATATTGCCCAAAACAGTAGATAATATAGCATGGAGCAATCAAAAATTATAGATACGTTGGAGACGTATCAATAACAAGATGGGGTTTTCATCATATTGCATGAGTTTATCTCTCTACATCATGTCATCTTGCTCAAGGCATTACTCTGTTTTCATTATCTTAATACTCTAGATGCATGTTGGATAGCGGTCGATGAGTGGAGTAATAGTAGTAGATGCAGGCAGGAGTCGGTCTACTTGTCTCGGACGTGATGCCTATATACATGATCATACCTAGATATTCTCATAACTATGCTCAATTCTGTCAATTTCACAACAGTAATTTGTTCACCCACCGTAGAATACTTATGCTCTCGAGAGAAGCCACTAGTGTAACCTATGGCCCCCGGGTCTATCTTGCACATGTTACTAGACTTGAAGCTATTCGCATATTACTTGCTTATGCTAACCATCATGATATCATCTTATATCAAATGGATGTGAAAAGTGCATTCCTCAATGGTAATCTTGAGGAAGAAGTATATGTTGCTCAGCCCCCAGGTTTTGAAGATCCAAAGCATCCTGACAAAGTCTTCTGACTCAATAAGGCCCTCTATGGCCTCAAGCAGGCCCCATGAGCATGTTATGATACTTTGAAGGAATTCCTCATGAAGAAAGGCTTCAAACCCGGTTCACTTGACCCAACTCTTTTCACTAAATCTTATGATGGTGAATTGTTTGTGTGCCAAATTTATGTTGATGATATCATTTTTGGCTGTACTGACCAACGTTACAGTGATGAATTTTCCTATATGATGAGTGAAGAATATCAAATGTCTATGATGGGAGAACTGAAATTCTTCTTAGGTCTTCAGATTCGTCATTAGCGCAATGGCATATTCATATCTCAGGAGAAATACCTCAAGGATGTACTGAGGAAATTCGGCTTGCAAGATTGCAAAGGAGTCAAAATCCCTATGCCCACAAATTGCCATCTATGCACTGATGAAAATGGTATTGACTTTGATCAAAAGGTATACCGCTCCATGATTGGTTCTTTATTGTAATTATGTGATCTAGGCCAGATATTATGCTTAGTGTTTGCATGTGAGCCCAATTTCAAGCTACACCGAAGGAATCACACCATAAGGCTGTGAAGCATATTCATTGATATCTAGCTCACACACCAACACTTGGATTATGGTACCCCAAGGGCTCGGCTTTTGATCCCATTGGATATTCATACTCTAACTATGCTGGTGATCGTGTGGACCGCAAGTCAACATCTGGCACATGCCATTTCCTGGGACGATCCTTGGTCTGTTGGTCCTCGAAGAAACAGAACTTCGTATCACTGTCTGCTACCTCTTGAGCACTGCGTTGGCGAAGAGGAAAGGGTGATGCAGCAAAGTAGCGTAAGTATTTCCCTCAGTTTTTGAGAACCAAGGTATCAATCCAGTAGGAGGCTACGCCCGAGTCCCTCGCACCTGCCCAAAACAAATAAATCCTCGCAACCAACGCGATAAGGGGTTGTCAATCCCTACACGGTCACTTACGAGAGTGAGATCTGATAGATATGATAAGATAATATTTTTTGGTATTTTTATGATAAAGATGCAAAGTAAAATAAAAGCAAAGGAAATAACTAAGTATTGGGAGATTAATATGATGAAGATAGACCCGGGGGCCATAGGTTACACTAGTGGCTTCTCTCGAGAGCATAAGTATTCTACGGTGGGTGAATAAATTACTGTTGAGAAATTGACAGAATTGAGCATAGTTATGAGAATATCTAGGTATGATCATGTATATAGGCATCACGTCCAAGACAAGTAGATCGACTCCTGCCTGCATCTACTACTATTACTCCACACATCGACCACTATCCAGCATGCATCTAGAGTATTAAGTTCATAAGAACATAGTAACACCTTAAGCAAGATGACATGATGTAGAGGGATAAATTCATGCAATATGATAAAACCCCATCTTGTTATCCTCGATGGCAACAATACAATACGTGCCTTGCTGCCCCTACTGTCACTGGGAAAGGACACCGCAAGATTGAACCCAAAGCTAAGCACTTCTCCCATTGCAAGAAAGATCAATCTAGTAGGCCAAACCAAACTGATAATTCGAAGAGACTTGCAAAGATAACCAATCATACATAAAAGAATTCAGAGAAGATTCAAATATTGTTCATAGATAAACTTGATCATAAACCCACAATTCATCAGTCTCAACAAACACACCACAAAAGAAGATTACATCGAATAGATCTCCACAAGAGAGGGGGAGAACTTTGTATTGAGATCCAAAAAGAGAGAAGAAGCCATCTAGCTAATAACTATGGACTCGTAGGTCTGAGGTAAACTACTCACACTTCATCGGAAGGGCTATGGTGTTGATTTAGAAGCCATCCGTGATCGATGCCCCCTCCGGTGGAGCTCCGAAACAGGCCCCAAGATGGGATTTCGTGGATACAGAAAGTTACGGCGGTGAAATTAGGGTTTTGGCTCCATATCTGATCGTTTGGGGGTACGTAGGTATATATAGGAGTAAGAAGTACATCGGTGGAGCAACAGGGGGCCCACGAGGGTGGAGGGCGCGCTGGGGGGGGGGGGGGGTAGGTGCGCCCCCTACCTCATGGCTTCCCTGTTGGTTGCTTGACGTAGGGTCCAAGTCTCCTGGATCTTGTTCGTTCCAAAAATCACGTTCCCGAAGGTTTCATTCTGTTTGGACTCCGTTTGATATTCCTTTTCTTCAAAACCCTAAAATAGGCAAAAAAACAACAATTTTGGGTTGGGCCTCCGGTTAATAGGTCAGTCCCAAAAATAATATAAAAGTGTATAATAAAGCCCAATAATGTCCAAAACAGTAGCTAATATAGCATGGAGCAATCAAAAATTATAGATACGTTGGAGACGTGTCAGGCGTGTGCAGATTCCTCATGCCAGCATGACCAAGTCGTTGATGCCATAACCAGCCTTCTGAAGCTTTTGCAGGTAGACATGTAGCAGGTTGTGATCCTGTAGAGAAATCAATAATATACAAATCTCCTCTCCTAAAGCCTTCGAAGACTTTGGAATTGTCATCTTCCATGATCACAACACAACGATACTTGCCAAATACAACAACCATATCAAGATCACAAAGCATTGAGATAGACATGAGGTTGAACCCTAAGGACTCGACAAGCATGACTTTGTCCATGTGTCGATCCTTTGAGATTGCAACCTTACCTAGACCCAATACCTTGCATTTGCCTTTGTCACCGTAGGTGATATGCTTCAGATGTGATGGAGATAAAGCAGAGTCCATCAATAAGCTCCTGTCACCAGTCATGTGATTTGTACATCCACTATTGAGGACCCACTCAGTGGCTTTGGGTTGATCATCCTGCAGATGAATTAGTGCAACTTACGAACTCATATACTTCATCAGTGAAGAATATGGTATCAATTTCATCAAGCAATAGAACAGATAAAGTAGTAGGAGGACGTGAGAAATGAAAATTCATTTCTTCATGATTAGCTTGCGTCCTTTCAAGCAAATTCAGGTCTCCAGCAAATTTTTCAGACGATTAAGTTTGTTTGGAGACCTGACCCTGCATAAGAGGTTAGTTCTTTTTCTTCACCACCAACATCTGAAGGGGTGGCAAAGAGTTCATCATTTTGTGAGCTCCATAAGAGAAAGGTGGCATAGATGCCAATCCATTTTGTTTCACATAAGAGGGGTTAGGGTAAGCATAAGAGTAAGTAGAGAAATTCTTCGAGGACTTATGAACATAATGATTTGAAGAATAAAGCACATATCCATAATCCTTAGATCTTCCCTGTGAAACAGACGGGTTAGCACAATGATGCTATATGAGGACTTTGATCCTTTTGGGGAATTTGATCCACGTGAGGAGTTTGGTCCGTATGAGGACTTGGATCCATATGAAGAATTTGATCTGGGGTTCCTATTCTTCACAGGTGGTGTCATGATGACATTCACCTGAAGATTTTCAAGGCACCTTTTGGGAACCCAGATTTTCTTCACCATTCTGATTTTTGAACAGTTTATAATTGGAGTCAAATGACTCATTAGAAGAATATGAAGATTCACATGTAAAGCCAGATAAAGTAGATGGATCCATTGAAGGTCCCTTTGCAGCAACCCATGAGGTTTTGGGATATTGCTCAGGTTTCCAGTAGGTCCCATCAGCACTGAGTTTCCTCTCAAAGGCAATACCCTCTTTCCTAGGGTTCCTGTTGAGGATCTTCTTTTTAAGCACGTCACAAAGAGCCTGATGCCCTTTGAGGCTTTTGTACATGCCTGTCATATACAATTCCTTCAGCCATGCATCATCAGTGATACTAGAAATGTCCTCAGATGAGGAATTAGTGATAGCAGAGGCAGTTGAAGAATTTCCAGCAATGGAAGTATTTGAGCATTCAGGTGAAGAATTGACAGTTTCACGTTCAATGCACTTCAAACATGGAGGAACAAATTCATCCTGAGTAGCGCTGATCTATTGAGCAAGTAATGAATCACGCTCCTTCTGAAGATCTTCATAACTCACTCTTAACTGCTCAAGATCTTGCTTTCTTTGAAGAAATTCATAAGAAAGCTTCTCATGATCAGATAGGAGAGTGTTATGATGACCTTGAAGATTGTCAAACTTGTACTGAAGTCTCTGAAGATTTTTAGTCAAAATTTTAGTGCGATCCATTTCCTCGCCCAACATATCATCGCTTTTATCTAGCATGTTTTGAACCTTTTCAAAAGCCTTTTGTAGTTTCACAGCAATCTTAGCAAGTTTAGAATAGATGGGTTTGAGGTTTTCAACAGATTCATCCTCACTAGATTTAGAGGAGGGATATTTGAGTAGCTTTGATCCTTTTGCCATGAAGCAGTAGGTGGGAGCGTAGTCCTCATCGCCGTCGTCGGTAGTTTTGGGGAGGTCAATTTTCTTCAGAGTTGAAGATGGACTTGTTGACGAACGCGGTAGCGAGGGCTAGGCTCGCCACACCAGAGTCTAACTCCTCAGATTCCTCCTCTTCCTCATTTTCCTCAGATTCAGCCTCAGAGTCCATTTCCTTGCCAATGAATGCCCGAGCCTTCTTGGAGCTGCTCTTCTTGTGAGATGAGGACCTTGAAGACTTTGATGACGAGGACTTTGAAGATTTCTTCTTATTCTTTGAATCATCAGAACTGTAATCCTTGTACTTCTTCTTCTTTGATTCCTTTTCCCACTAAGGACAATCTTCAATGTAGTGTCCGTGTTTCTTGCATTTGTGACAGAGTCTCTTCTTGTAATAATGGGATGAGGAATCTGATCTCAAATCACCACTTCTTGAGGATTTACCAAAGCGACCACGTCTTGAGAACTTCTGAAACTTCCTCATGAGCATTCTAGCTCTTGGCTCAGTTCTTCAGGGTCACCAAGGCTGCTGCTAGAATCTTCACCTTCAGATTCAGACATTGCCTTGGCCTTCAGAGCCCGTGATCTACCATAACTTGGTCCATAGAGATCTCTCTTCTCAGCAAGCTGGAACTCATGAGTGTTTAATCTCTCGAGGATATCAGCGGGATGAAGTGACTTATAGTCTCCACGTTCTTGTATCATCAATGCCAAGGTATCAAATGAGGAATCAAGCGATCTCAGCAATTTCTTCACCACCTCATGGTCTATGATATCAGTGGCACCAAGTGCTTGATGCTCATTTGAGATGTCAGTGAGGCGATCGAAGGTTTGCTAAACATTTTCATTGTCGAGTCTTTTGAAGAGGTTGAAGAGATTGCGAAGAACGTCAACTCGAGAGTCACGTTGTGTTGAGACTCCCTCATTGACCTTGGACAACCTGTCCCAGATAAGCTTAGCTGTCTCCAAAGCACTCACTCTGCCATACTACCCTTTGCTCAGATGGCCACATATGATGTTCTTCGCTTGAGAGTCGAGTTGCTTGAATCTCTTCACATCAGCAGCGTTGATGGTAGGAGTGACAGAGGGGACGCCATTTTCCACAACGTACCAGAGATCATTGTCAATTGCCTCAAGATGCATGCACATCTTATTCTTCCAGTAAGGGTAGTCCGTCCCATCGAAGGTAGGACACCCAGCAGAAACCTTGATCATATCTGCGGTCAACATAACTAAAACTCTAGGCGGTTAAACCAAAATCACATAGAACAAGGGAGTACCTTGCTCTGATACCACTTGAAAGTGCGTTACATCGACTAGAGGGGGGTGAATAGGCAATTTTTATGAATTCTTCACTGAGGAATTTGCCGGTGAGGAAATTCCTGAGTGAAGAACTACTTGCAGTGGAATAAGTACTCAGAAGTAAACATAACAGAACAAGAGCATGGTCTTCATGATGAAATGAAAACAAGCACAGAGTACAGAAAGCGTAAACACAGATAAACAAAATGAAGACAAACAAGTTGACAAAATTGAGCTGAGGAAATAGAGAAAGTCTTCAGCCAAAGTCTTCAAACAGATATGAACAAGCACACAACAGAGAGATGAGGAAATAGAAGGGTTGAGGAATTGGAACAAGGTAGATTGGTGAAGACAATGATTTGGTAGACCAGTTCCAACTGCTGTGACAGTTGTACGTCTGGTTAGGGCAGCTAGGTATTTAAACATGAGGAAACACAGTCCTGGACACCCAGTCCTGAACACGCAGCTCAGGAAACTCAGTCCTCACCGTATTCCCCTTGAGCTAAGGTCACACAGAACTCGCCCAATCACTCGTGGTAAGTCTTCGGGTGACTTCCAAACCTTCACAGACTCAGTCTCTCGGCGATCCACAATTTCCTCTTGGATGCTCTAGACCATGACGCCTAACCGTCTGGAAGATGCACAGTCTTCAAATGTAACAAGCGTCGGATCCACGCAGGATCAATCTCTTCAGTGATGCTCAATCACTTTGGGTTTGTAGGTGTTTGGGTTTGGGTTTTCCTCACTTGATGATTTTCACTCAAAGTCCTCGGAGGATGGGATGCTCTCAAATGACAAGTGTCAGTTTCTCTCGGAGTAGGCAACAATCTAGTGGTTGTAGGGGGCGGCTATTTATAGCCTAGGGAGCAGCCAGACATGATAAGACATAAATGCCCTTCAATGATATGACCGTTAGGTGGGTAGATATTTTGGGACAGCTGGTGCATAGCACCGCAACGGTCGGAATTTTGAGTATCAAATTCCTTAGGGCTATCATGTTCCTCACAGTTAGGCAATCCGCACTAGCGAATTCCTAACTCCTCAGTTAGAACAAATTCCTCAGAGACCAGAAGAACTTCGTCTCTGTCACTGAAGAAATTTGACTGAACTATATGAGATTTCCATTGGCTTCACTCGAAGGGATTGGTAGATGTAGGATTTGAGTTGAGAATCACTTGGAAATTTTTCCTTAGTATTTCCTCGACCCCCTTTAACAGTATGGTGTTTCCTATGACTCAAGAAAGAGAAAATGAAACTACGAAAAGAAAAGTCTTCACGCTTCATGTTCCTTGAATGAATACCACGTCTTCAGGATCACACCAATTTCTTCACTTTCAAAGTCTTCAGAAAGTATTCAGAAATCGAAAGTCTTCAGTCGAAGAACTTCATTTTTAGGGGTCAACTTTCTCTGTAAATATCAAACTCCTCATAGACTTATATACCTATGTACACTCACAAACACATCAGTCCCTTAACTTATAAGTCTTCATTACACCAAAATCACTAAGGGGCACTAGATGCACTTACAATACATAGTGCTCCTTTGGTGGTGAAGAAGAGGTTATTGATGATGTAGGCTTGTCTTCCAGCATCGAGTGCAGGAGATGCTCCAACTTATGAATAATGCCCTTGAGTGCGATGATATAATCTTGCAACAGAATTTTTTCACGAGTTAGATACTTGTTCTGCACCCAAGCTATTTAAATCATCTTAAAAGCTTCAATTTCAGTAGGGGTAAGAAGATTGTGATGAAATTGAAGGAGGTCTTCTTCTCCTGCTGCCGGAGCTTGATCCTCCGTTGCCTTCTTGATCCCATCATCCTTGTTGATCTCCCCGGGTTCTTCTCTCTTCTGCTCTATCTTCATTAGCCAAGCATCGTCGCCCTCATTGTTGGAGGAAGGGTACGACATGATGCCTAGCCTTGACAACTCTGGCAGAAAACAACTCGAAACAAAAATAGAGGATAATCACGTGGTAGGTGGTCAAAACCTTCGGTAGATTATATAATGAATTTTTACTGACCAAAAGAAGTATCGTACAAGAAAATGGAGTCCGGAGGGCACACAAGGTGCCCACGAGGCAGGGGGTGCGCCCTCCACCCTCGTGGATGCCTCGTATTCTTTCTAGACTGCTTCTTATTTTCCTATTTTCTTAAATATTCCAAAACAGGGAAAATGCTATTAGAACTATTTTGGAGTCGGTTTACTTACCGTACCACATACCTCTTCCTTTTCGGAGGCTGAAATGTTCTGGAAGGTGTCCCTTATATACTCTTTCGGGGTAACAGTTTCAATAACATTAGTTTCAACATTTATAGGATTACCTGAGATATAATGTTTGATTCTTTGACCGTTCACCACCCTTGGATTTGTGCCTTCAAAGTTGTTGATTTTTATGGCACTGGAACGGTAGACCTCCTTGATAACGTAAGGACCTTCCCATTTAGCGAGGACTTTTCTCGCAAAAAATCTTAAACGAGAGTTGTATAACAATACATAATCACATACATTAAACTCACGTTTTTGTATCCTTTTGTCATGCCATCTTTTAACTTTTTCTTTAAACAGTTTGGCATTCTCATAGGCATGGGTTCTCCATTCATCAAGTGATCTAATGTCAAATAGTCTCTTCTCACCGGTAAGTTTGAAATCATAATTGAGCTCTTTAGTGGCCCAATATGCCTTATGTTCTAGTTCGAGAGGTAAATGACATGCTTTTCCATAAACCATCTTATACGGAGACATACCCATAGGATTTTTATATGCAGTTCTATAGGCCCATAATGCATCATCAAGTTTCTTGGACATATTCTTTCTAAATCTATTAACAGTCTTTTGCAAAATTAATTTAAGCTCTCTATTACTCAGTTCTACTTGACCACTCGACTGTGGATGATATGGAGATGCAATTCTATGATTAATATCATACTTAGCAAGCATTTTACTAAAAGCACCATGAATAAAATGTGAACCACCATCAGTCATTAAGTATGTAGGGACTCCAAACCTCGGAAAAATAACTTCTTTAAGCATCTTAATAGAGGTGTTATGATCAGCACTACTGGTTGGAATAGCTTCTACCCACTTAGTAACGTAATCAACTACAACTAAAATATGTGTATACCCATTAGAGGAAGGACACAGTCCCATATAACCAAAGCCCCAAACATCAAATGGTTCAATAAGAAGTGAATAATTCATAGACATTTCTTGACGTCTACTAATATTACCAATTCTTTGACATTCATCACAAGACAAGACAAACTTACGGGCATCCTTGAAGAGAGTAGGCCAATAAAAATCGGATTGCAATACCTTATCTGCAGTTCTATCTCCAGCATGGTGTCCTCCATAAGCCTCAGAGTGACACTTGCGTAGGATTTGTTCCTGTTCATGCTCAGGTACACAACTTCTAATAACACCATCTACTCCTTTTTTATAAAGGTGTGGGTCATCCCAGAAGTAATGGCTTAAATCATAGAAAAACTTTTCTTTTTCTGGTATGTAATTAATATAATCAACATACCATGGAGCACTACAAGAAGCATTTATGATAGCTAATTGTTCATTAGGAAAGCTATCATCAATAGGTTGTGGGTCATCAAGAACATTCTCTAACCTAGACAAGTTGTTTGCAACGGGGTTCTTAGCTCCCTTTCTATCAATAATATGCAAATCAAATTCTTGTCGTAGGAGAACCCATCTAATAAGTCTAGGTTTAGCATCTTTATTTTCCATAAGATATTTAATAGCAGCATGATCAGTGTGAACAGTTACTTTAGAATCAACAATATAAGGTCTGAACTTATCACAAGCAAATACAACAGCTAAAAATTCCTTTTTAGTAGTAGCATAATTTCTCTGGGCACTATCTTGAGTTTTACTAGCATATTGGATAACATTTAATTTCTTATCAACTCTTTGTCCTAAAACAGCACCTACAACATAATCACTAGCATCACACATAATTTCAAAGGGTAAATTCCAATCAGGAGGCTGAACAATAGGTGCAGAAATCAAAGCTTTCTTAAGTATTTCAAATGCTTCTACACAATCATCATCAAAGACAAAAGGAACATCTTTTTGTAAGAGATTAGTTAGAGGACTGGAAATTTTTGAGAAGTCTTTAATGAACCTCCTATAAAAACTGGCATGACCAAGGAAACTTATTATACCTTTAATGTCCTTAGGACACGACATCTTTTCAATAGCATCAACTTTAGCTTTATCAACTTCAATACCCCTTTCAGAAATTTTATGCCCCAAGACAATGCCTTCATTAACCATAAAGCGGCACTTCTCCCAATTCAAGACAAGATTAGTTTCTTCACATCTCTGCAAAACTCGATCAAGGTTGCTTAAGCAATCATCAAAAGAAGTTCCATGTATGTAAAAATCATCCATGAAAACCTCAACAATATTTTCACAAAAGTCAGAGAGCATAGCAGTCATACATCTTTGAAAGGTAGCAGGTGCATTACATAAACTAAATGGCATATGTCTATAAGCAAAGGTACCGAAAGGGCAAGTAAAGTGGTCTTTTCTTGATCCTATTTTGACACAGGTATTTGAGAGAAACCGGAATAACCATATAGAAAGCAAAAATGTGTATGTTTGGATAATCTTTCTAGCATTTGATCAATAAAAGGTAAAGGGTAATGATCCTTTTTAGTAGCTTTATTTAGTTTGCGGAAATCAATTACCATTCTATAACCTGTAACAATTCTATATGGGATCAATTCATCTTTATCATTAGGAACAATAGTAATACCTCTCTTCTTAGGGACACAATGGACATGACTTACCCACTGACTATCAGCAACGGGATAAATTATACCTGCCTCCCGAAGCTTTAGTATTTCTTTTCTTACCACTTCTTTCATCTTAGGATTTAACTATCGTTGGTGATCAACAACCGGTTTAGCATCTTTCTCCAATTTTATTTTGTGCTGGCATAGAGTGGGACTAATGCCCTTAAGATCATCAAGAGTATATGCAATAGCAGCACGGTGCTTCTTTAGAGTTTTCAATAATTTCTGTTCTTCCTACTCTGAAAGGTTAGCACTAATAATAACATGATATATCTTCTTTTCATCAAGATAAGCATATTTAAGAGTATCTGGTAATGGTTTAAGCTCAAACATGGGATCACCCTTGGGTGCAGGAGGATCCCCTAGAATTTCGACAGGCAAGTTGTGTTTCAAAATAGGTCCATGTTTAAAGAATACTTCATCTATTTCCCTTCTTTCATTCATAAACATATCATTTTCATGGTCTAGCAAATATTGTTCTAAAGGATCATTAGGAGGCACGGCTATAGAAGCAAGACCAATAATTTCATCTTTACCAGGCAATTCTTTATCATGGGGTTGTCTATGAAATTTTGCAAAATTAAAATCATGAGACATATCCCCTAACCAACATAAACAATATCCTTTTTGCAGTCTATCTTAGCATTAACCATATTCAAGAAGGGTCTACCAAATATAATGGGACAAAAGTCATCTTGTGGAGAACCAAGAACAAGAAAATCAGCAGGATATTTAACTTTCCCACACAAGACTTCAACATATCTAACAATCCCAACCGGTGAAATAGTATCTCTATTGGCAAGCTTAATTGTAACATCAATACCTTCTAACTTAGTAGGTGCAATATCATGCATAATTTATTCATATAAAGAATGAGGTATTGCACTAGCACTAGCACCCATATCACACAAGCCGTGATAGAAATGATCTCCTATTTTAATAGAAATAACAGGCATGCCTACAATAGGTCTATGTTTATTTTTAGTATCGGGTCTAGCAATTCTAGCAGCTTCATCACAAAAGTAAATAATATGCCCATCAATATAATCGGCCAACAGATCTTTAACCATAGCAACACTAGGTTCAACTCTAATTTGCTCAAAGGGTGTAGGTGTTCTAGTATTACTCTTACGAACCACAGCTGAAGCTTTAGCATGATCCTTTATTCTAATAGGGAAAGGTGGTTTCTCAATATAAACGGTAGGAACACTAGGATCAACATTATAAGTGATAATCTTTTCTTCAACTTTAATAGGTTCAACTACTTTTACTTCAATGGAGGATGATATTTAATCCACTTCTCCTTAGGGAGATCAACATGAGTAGCAAATGATTCACAGAAAGAAGCTACTATCTTAGTGTCAAGTCCATATTTAGTGCTAAATTCACGAAAAGCATCGGTATTCATAAAAGATTTAACACAATCAAACTTAGGTGTTATACCTTACTCCTTACCTTCATCGAGTTCCTAATCTTCAGAGTTGCGTTTAATTCTTTCCAATAAATCCCATTTGAATTCAATAGTCTTCATCATAAAAGAATCAGTACAAGAAGTATCGAGGATGGAGCGATTATTGAGAGAAAGCCGAGCATAAAATTTTTGAATAATAATTTCTCTTGAGAGATCATGATTGGGCAATGAATATAACATTGACTTAAGCCTCCCCCAATCTTGAGCAATGATTTATCCTTCGTGAAGCCAAAAATTATATATATAATTATGATAACGATGAACCAGATGCATAGGATAAAACTTCTGATGAAATTCCAATTTCAATCGGTTGTAGTTCCATGATCCTATATCATCACATAGCCTAAACCATGTCAATGCATTTCCCTTCAAATATAAAGGGGATACCTTCTTCTTGATAACATCCTCAGGCATACCTGCAAGCTTAAATAATCCACAAACTTCATCCACATAGATTAAGTGCAAATCGGGATGCAATGTTTCGTCTCCTGTAAAAGGATTAGCTAGCAGTTTCTCTATCATACCCGAAGGTATTTCAAAGTAAACATTTTCAGTAGGTTCAGTAGGTTGAGGAGCAACTCTTTGCTCTACTGGTCGGGGTGAAGATACCCTGAACAAGCCCCTCAAAGGATTATTTTCCATGGTAACAAGTGACGGTAAATTTCAGCACACTATATACATTTTTCCTTACCAAATTCCACCTACCAAAGGCGCTTCACTCCCCGGCAACGGCGCCATAAAAGAGTCTTGATGACCCACAAGTATAGGGGATCTATCGTAGTCCTTTAGATAAGTAAGAGTGTCGAACCCAACGAGGAGCAGAAGGAAATGATAAGCAGTTTTCAGTAAGGTATTCTCTGCAAGCATTGAAATTATCGGTAACATATAGATTTGTGATAAAGTAATTTGTAATGGGTAACAAGTAATAGAAGTAAATAAGGTGCAACAAGATGGCCCAATACTTTTTGTAGCAAAGGACAAGCCTGGACAAACTCTTATATAAAAGAAAACGCTCCCGAGGACACATGGGAATTATCGTCAAGCTAGTTTTCATCACGCTCATATGATTCGCGTTCGGTACTTTGATAATTTGATATGTGGGTGGACCGGTGCTTGTGTACTGCCCTCCCTTGGATAAGCATCCCACTTATGATTAACCCCTCTGGCAAGCATCCGCAACTACAAAAGAAGTATTAAGGTAAACCTAACCATAGCATGAAACATATGGATCCAAATCAGCCCCTTACGAAGCAACGCATAAACTAGGGTTTAAGCTTCTGTCACTCTAGCAACACATCATCTAGTTATTACTTCCCAATGCCTTCCCCTAGGCCCAAACAATGGTGAATTGTAATGTAGTCGACGTTCACATGACACCACTAGAGGAGAGACAACATACATCTCATCAAAATATTGAACGAATACCAAATTCACATGACTACTTATAGCAAGACTTCTCCCATGTCCTCAGGAACAAACGTAACTACTCACAAATCATATTCATGTTCATAATTAGAGGGGTATTAATATGCATAAAGGATCTGAACATATGATCTTCCACCAAGTAAACCAACTAGCATCAACTACAAGGAGTAATCAACACTACTAGCAACCCACATGTACCAATTTGAGGTTTTGAGACAAAGATTGGATACAAGAGATGAACTAGGGTTTGAGATGAGATGGTGCTGGTGAAGATGTTGATGGAGATGGACCCCCTTCCGATGAGAAGATCGATGGTGATGATGATGGTGATGATTTCCCCCTCCCAGAGGGATGTTTCCCTGGCAGAGCAGCTCCGCCAAAGCCCTTTATTGGTTCCGCCAAGGTTCCGCCTCGTGGCGGTGGAGTTTCGTCCCGTGAGCTTGCTTATGATTTTTTCCAGGGCAAAAGACTTCATATAGCCAAATATGGGCACCGGAGGCTTACCATGGGGCCCACGAGGCAGGGGGCGTGCCCAGGGGGGTAGGGCGCGCCCTCCACCCTCGTGTATGGTGGGTGGCCCCCCTCCGGCGCTTTCTTCTCCCAATATTTTTTATATATTCTGAAACTGACTTTCGTGGAGTTTCAGGACTTTTGGAGTTGTGCATAATAGGTCTCTAATATTTGCTCCTTTTCCAGCCCAGAATTCCAGCTGTCGGCATTCTCCCTATTCATGTAAACCTTGTAAAATAAGAGAGAATAGGCATAATATTGTGACATAATGTGTAATAACAGCCCATAATGCAATAAATATCGATATAAAAGCATGATGCAAAATGGACATATCAGGAGGGGGTGCCGCCCTCCCACTAGTCTAATTCGGACTAGGTGCATGGGGGGGCGTGCGGTCATCCCTTGGTTGTCCCTCTCCCTCTCTCTCCCCTAGGCCCAATAAGGCCCATTACTTCTCCGGTGGTTCCGGTAACCCTTCCGGCACTCCGATATATATATCCGGTGACCCTCGGAACTATTCCGGTGTCTGAATATAGTTATCCAATATATCAATCTTTATGTCTCGACCATTCCAAGACTCCTCATCATGTCCGTGATCACATCTGGGATTCCAAAAAACCTTCGATACATCAAATCACATTAACTCATAATACCGATCGTCATCGAACGTTAAGCGTGCGGACCCCATAGGTTTGAGAACTATGTAGACATGACCGAGACTCATCTTGGGTCAATAACCAACAACGGAACCTGGATGCTCATATTGGTTCCTACATAGTCTACAAAGATCTTTATCGGTCAAATCGCATAACAACATACATTGTTCCCTTTGTCATCGGTATGTTACTTGCCCGAGATTTGATCGTCGGTATCATCATACCTAGTTCAATCTTGTTACCAACAAGTCTCTTTACTCGTTCCGTAATGCAACATCCCGCAACTAACTTATTAGTCACATTGCTAGCAAGGCTTATTGTGATGTGCATTACTGAGAGGGCCCAGAGATACCTCTCGGACAATCAGAGTGACAAATCCTAATCTCGATCTATGCCAACTCAACAAACACCATCGGAGACACCTATAGAGAATCTTTATAATCACCTAGTTACGTTGTGACGTTTGATAGCACACTAAGTGTTCCTACGGTATTCGGGAGTTGCATAATCTCATAGTCATAGGAACATGTATAAGTCATGAAGAAAGCAATAACAATAAATTAAATGGTCATAGTGCTAAGCTAACGGATGGGTCTAGTCCATCACATCATTCTCTAATGATGTGATCCAGTTCATCAAATGACAACACATGTCCATGGCTAGGAAACTTAACCATCTTTGATTAACTATATAGCCAAGTAGAGGCATACTAGGGACACTCTGTTTGTCTATGTATTCACACACATGTACTAAGTTTCTGGTTAATACAATTCTAGCATGAATAATAAACATTTTTCATGATATAAGGAAATATAAATAACAACTTTACTATTGCCTCTAGGGCATATTTCCTTCAGTGTCCCACCTGCACTAGAGTCAATAATCTGGTTCACATCGTCATGTGATTTCGCACCAATAGTTCACATCTTTATGTGATTAGTTCACATCTTCATGTGGCTAATACCCAAAGGGTTTACTAGAGTCAATAATCTAGTTCACATCGCTTTGTGATTAACACCCAAAGAGTGATCATGTTTTGCTTGTGAGAGAAGTATAGTCTACGGGTCTGCAACATTCAGATCCGTATGTATTTTGCAAATTTCTGTGTCTACAATACTCTGCACGGAGCTACTCTAGCTAATTGTTCCCACTTTCTATATGTATCTAGATCGAGACTTAGAGTCATCTAGATCGGTGTCAAAAGTTTGCATCGACGTAACTCTTTATGACGAACTCTTTTATCACCTCCATAACTGAGAAATATTTCCTTAGTCCTCTAAGGATAATTTGCTGTCCAGTGATCTACTGCTAGATCACTATTGTACTCCCTTGCCAAAATCATGCTAAGGTATACAATAGGTCTGGTACACATTATATCATACTTCATAGAACCTATGACTGAGGCGTAGGGAATGACTTCTCATTCTCTTTCTATTTTCTACCATGGTCGGGTTTTGAGTCTTTACTCAACTTCACACCTTGCAATACAGGCAAGAACTCCTTGTTTGTCTGTTCCATTTTGAACTACTTCAAAATCTTTTCAAGGTATGTACTCATTGAAAAATCTTATCAAGTGTCTTAATCTATCTCTATAGATCTTGATGCCCAATATGTAAGTAGCTTCTCCGAGGTCTTTCATTGAAAAATTCTTATTAAAGTATCCTTTTGTGCTATCCAGAAATTCAGTATCATTTCTAATCAACAATATGTCGTCCACATATAATATCAGAAATTCTATAGAGCTCCCACTCACTTTCTGGTAAATACAGGCTTCTCCAAAAGTCTGTATAAAACTATATGCTTTGATCAACTCATCAAAGCATATATTCCAACTCCGAGATGCTAGCACCAGTCCATAGATGGATCGTCGGAGCTTGCACACTTTGTTAGCACCTTTAGGATTGACAAAATCTTTTGGTTGCATCATATACAACTCTTCTTTAATAAATCCATTAAAGAATGTAGTTTTGATATCCATTTGCCAGATTTCATAAAATGCGGCAACTACTAACATGATTCACACAGACTTTTAAGCATCAATACGAGTGAGAAAATCTCATCGTAGTCAACACCTTGAACTTGTCGAAAACCTTTTTTGCGACAATTCGAGCTTTGTAGATAGTAACACTACTATCAGCATCCGTCTTCCTCTTGAAGATCAATTTATTCTGAATGGCTCATCGATCATTGGGCAAGTCAATCAAAGTCCATACTTTGTTCTCATACATGGATCCCATCTCAGATTTCATGGCCTTAAGCCATTTCATGGAATCTGGGCTCATCGTCTCTTCCTCATAGTTCGTAGGTTCGTCATGGTCTAGTAACATGACTTCTAGAACAAGATTACCGTACCACTCTGGTGCAGAACATACTCTGGTAGACCTACAAGGTTCGGTAGTAACT
Source organism: Triticum aestivum (assembly GCF_018294505.1). NCBI lineage: Eukaryota > Viridiplantae > Streptophyta > Magnoliopsida > Poales > Poaceae > Triticum > Triticum aestivum. The sequence continues at coordinate 433,287,116 of NC_057803.1, forward strand.
TGATCTGATGTTTCATGATCATCATCATTAACTTCCTCACTAATTGGTGTAGGCATCACTGCAACTAATTTTTGTGATGAACTACTTTCCAATTCAGGAGAAGGTACAATTACCTCATCAAGTTCTACTTTCCTCCCACTCACTTCTTTCGAGAGGAACTCCTTCTCTAGAAAGGATCCACTCTTTGAAACAAAGATCTTGCCTTTGGATCTGCGATAGAAGGTGTACCCAACAGTTTCTTTTGGGTATCCTATGAAGACACACTTCTCCGATTTGGGTTTGAGCTTATCAGGCTGAAACTTTTTCACATAAGCATCACAACCCCAAACTTTAAGAAACGATAGCTTAGGTTTCTTGCTAAACCACAGTTCAAACGGTGTCATCTCAATGGATTTTTAGACGGTGCCCTATTTAATGTGAATGCAACTGTCTCTAATGCATAACCCCAAAACAATAGTGGTAAATCGGTAAGAGACATCATAGATTGCACCATATCTAATAAAGTACGGTTACGATGTTCAGACACACCATTACACTCTGGTGTTCCAGGTGGCGTGAGTTGCGAAACTATTCGACATTGTTTCAACTGAAGGCCAAACTAGTAAAACAAATATTTCGTCTCCGCGATCAGATCATAGAAACTTTATTTTCTTGTTACGACGATCCTCCACTTCACTATGAAATTCTTTGAACTTTTTAAATGTTTCGGACTTGTGTTTCATTAAGTAGATATACTCATATCTGCTCAAATCAGCTGTGAAGGTCAGAAAATAACGATACCCGCCGCGAGCCTCAACACTCATTGGATCACATACATCAGTATGTATTATTTCTAATAAGTCTGTTGCTCGCTCCATTGTTCTGGAGAACGGAGTCTTAGTCATCTTGCCCATGAGGCATGGTTCGCAAGCATCAAGTGATTCATAATCAAGTGATTCCAAAAGCCCATCAGCATGGAGTTTCTTCATGCGCTTTACACTAATATGACCTAAACGACAGTGCCACTAGTATTTTTGCACTATCATGAATATGTGTATCACTACGATCGAGATTCAATAAACCATTCACCTTGGGTGTATGACCACAGAAGGTTTTATTCATGTAAACAGAAATCAATTGTTCTTTGACTTAAATGAATAACCGTATTGCAATAAACATGATCCAATCATATTATGCTCAACGCAAACACCAAATAACATATATTTTAGGTTAAACACTAATCCCGAAGGTAAAGGGAGTGTGCGATGGTGATCTTATCAACCTTTGGAATCATTTCCAACACACATCCTCACCTCGCCCTCAACTAGTCTTTGTTCATTTTGTAACTCCTATTTCGAGTTACTAATCATAGCAATTGTATCAAATACCCAGGGGCTACTATGAATACTAGTAAAGTACACATGAATAACATGTATATCATATATACTTTTGTTCACTTTGCCATCCTTCTTATCTGCTAAGTATTTGGGGCAGTTCCGCTTCTAGTGACCATTTCCTTTGAAGTAGAAGCACTCAGTTTCAGGCCTGGGTCTAGATTTGGGCTTCTTCATGGGAGTGACAACTTGATTTCCATTCTTCTTGAAGTTCCCTTTCTTTCCCTTGCCCTTTTACTTGAAACTAGTGGTCTTGTCAACCATCGACATTTCATGCTTTTCTTGATTTCTACCTTTGTTGATTTCAGCATCACGAAGAGCTCGGGAATCATTTTCGTCATCCCTTGCATATTATGGTTCATCACGAAGTTCCAGTAACTTGGCGATAGTGACTAGAGAACTCTGTCAATCACTATCTTATCTGGAAGATTAACTCCCACTTGATTCAAGCGATTGTAGTACTCAGACATTCTGAGCACATGCTCACTGGTTGAGCTATTCTCCACCATCTTGTAGGCAAAGTACTTGTCAGAGGTCTCATACCTCTCGACTCGGGCATGAATCTGAAATACCAATTTCACCTCTTAGAACATCTTATATGCTCCATGGCCTTCAAATCGTTTTTGAAGTCCCGGTTCTAAGCCGTAAAGCATGTCATACTAAACTATCAAGTAGTCATCATACCGAGCTTGCCAAACGTTCATAACGTCTGCATCTGCTCCTGCAAAAGGTCCATCACCTAGCGGTGCATCAAGGACATAATCTTCTGTGCAGCAATGAGGATAATCCTCAGATCACAGAGCTAGTCCGCATCATTGCTACTAACATCTTTCAACATAGTTTTCTCTAGGAACATATCATAAATAAAATGGGGAAGCTATACGCGAGCAATTGATATACAACATAGATATGCAAATACTATTAGGACTAAGTTCATGATAAATTTAAGTTCAATTAATCATATTACTTAAGAACTCCCACTTAGATAGACATCCCTCTAATCATCTAAGTGATCACGTGATCCATATCAACTAAACCATGTACAATCATCACATGAGATGGGGTAGTTTTCAGTGATGAACATCACTATGTTGATCATATGTACTATAGGATTCACGCTCGACCTTTCGGTATCAGTGTTCCGAGGCCATAACTGCATATGCTAGGCTCGTCAAGTTTAACCTGAGTATTCTGCTTGTGCAAAACTGGCTTGCACCCGTTGTATGTGAACGTAGAGCTTGTCACACCCGATCATCACATGGTGTGTCGGCATGATGAACTATAGCAATGGTGCATACTCAGGGAGAACACTTATACCTTGAAATTTAGTGAGAGATCATCTTATAATGCTACCGCCGTACTAAGGAAAATAAGATGCATAAAGGATAAACATCACATGCAATCAATGTAAGTGATATGATATGGCCATCATCATCTTGTGCCTTTGATCTCCATCCCCGAAGCACCGTCATGATCACTATCGTCACCGGCTTGACACCTTGATCTTCATCGTAGCATCATTGTTGTCTCGCCAACTATTGCTTCCATGACTATCACTATCGCTTAGTGATAAAGTAAAGCAATTACATGGCGATTGCATTTCATACAATAAAGCGACAACCATATGGCTCCTGCCAGTTGCCAATAACCGTGTTACAAAACATGATCATCTCATACAACAATTTATATAATCACGTCTTGACCATATCACATCACAACATGCCCTGCAAAATCAAGTTAGACGTCCTCTACTTTGTTGTTGCAAGTTTTACGTGACTGATACGGGCTTAGCAAGAACCGTTCTTACCTATGCATCAAAAACCACAACGCGGTATAGTGATTGCTTTTTGATCTTCAGAAAGAACCCCGTTCATTGAATCCGATTCAACTAAAGTTGGAGAAACTGACACCCGCCAGCCACCTGTGTGCAAAGCACGTCGGTAGAACCAGTCTCATGAACGCGGTCATGTAATGTCGGTCTGGGCCGCTTCATCCAACAATACCGCCGAATCAATAAACAACTACTGACAACAAGCAATATGTATATACCCACGCCCACAACTCCTTTGTGTTCTACTCGTGCATATAACATCTACGCATAGAACTGGCTTGGATGCCACTGTTGGGGAACGTAGTATTTCAAAAAAATTCCTACAATCACGCAAGATCTATCTAGGGATGCATAGCAATGAGAGGGGAGAGTGTGTCCACGTACCCTTGTAGACCGAAAGTGGAAGCGTTGAGCAACGCGGTTGATGTAGTCGAACGTCTTCGCGATCCAACCGATCAAGTACCGAACGCACGACACCTCCGCGATCTGCACACGTTCAGCTCGGTGACGTCCCTCGAACTCTAGATCTAGCTGAGGCCGAGGGAGAGTTTCGTCAGCACGACGGTGTGTTGACAGTGATGATGACGTTACCGACGCAAGGCTTCGCCGAAGCACTACGACAATATGACCGAGGTGTGTTTCTGTGGAGGGGGCACCGCACATAGTTAAAACAATTGTCAACTTGTGTGTTCTAGGGTGCCCCCATGCCCCCGTATATAAAGGAGCAAGGGGAGGCCGGCCGGCCCTCATAGGGCGCGCCCAAGGGGGGCAATCCTACTCCAAGTAGGAGTTGGATCCCCCTTTCCTTGTAGTACTAGGAGAAGAAGGAAGGAGAGGGGTAAGAGAAGGAAGGAGGGGGATCCGCCCCTCCCCCTAGTCCAATTCGGACTAGGCCCATGGGGTGGGCGCGACCAGCCCTTGGCTGCCCCCCTCTCTCTCCCCTAGGCCCAATAAGGCCATTACTTCTCCGGTGGTTCCGATAACCCTTCTGGCACTCCGATATATATCCGATGACCCTCGAAACTATTCCGGTGTCCGAATATAGTCATACAATATATCAATCTTTATGCCTCAACCATTTGAAGACTCCTCATCATGTCCGTGATCACATTTGGGACTCCAAACAACCTTCAGTACGTCAAATCACATAAACTCATAATACCGATCGTCATCGAACCTTAAGCGTGCGGACCCTACGGGTTCAAGAACTATGTAGACATGACCGAGACTCATCTCCGGTCAGTAACCAACAGTGGGACGTGGATGCTCATATTGGTTCCTACATATTCTACGAAGATCTTTATCGATCAAACCGCAAACAACATACATTGTTCCCTTTGTCATCGGTATGTTACTTGCCCGAGATTCGATTGTCGGTATCATCATACCTAGTTCAATCTCGTTACAGGCAAGTCTCTTTACTCATTCCGTAATGTAACATCCCGCAACTAACTTATTAGTCACATTGCTTGCAAGTCTTATAGTGATGTGCATTACCGAGAGGGCCCAGAGATACCTCTTCGGCATTCGGAGTGACAAATCCTAATCTTGATCTATGCCAACTCAACAAACACCATCGGAGACACCTGTAGAGCATCTTTATAATCACCCAGTTATGTTGTGATGTTTGATAGCACACTAAGTGTTCCTCTGGTATTCAGGAGTTGCATAATCTCATAGTCATAGGAACATGTATAAGTCATGAAGAAAGCAATAGAAATAAGCTAAACAATCATAGTGCTAAGCTAACGGACGGGTCTAGTCCATCACATCATTCTCTAATGATGTGATCCCATTCATCAAATGACAACACATGTCCATGGCTAGGAAACTTAACCATCTTTGATTAACGAGCTAGTCAAGTAGAGGCATACCAGGGACACTCTGTTTGTCTATGTATTCACACACATGTACTAAGTTTCCGGTTAATACAATTCTTGCATGAATAATAAACATTTATCATGATATAAGGAAATATAAATAACAAGTTTATTATTGCCTCTAGGGCATATTTCCTTCACGCGCGCGACGAGACGCGAGTAGAGCGCGTCGCGGCCGCCTCAACCACAAGAAAGCACATGCATAGAGTCGTTGAACACGTAGGAAATCGTCACCTACAAGCCGACCGACAGGTGCGTCACTGCGTAGAGAGCAGCCCTGTGCTACTACCTCCGTCCTGGTCTATAGTCCCCTTTATATTCTGTGCCATACTTTGCTCTTAAATTTAACCAACAAAATGTTAATGCATGTTATGAAAATTATATAATTGGAAACTATGTTCAAATACGAATCCAACTATATAATCTTTGGCGACATGCATTCGTATTTTATTAGTTAAATTCTACTTATAAACCAGGACGGGGGTATAGTAGGTAATTAAATCACAAACATTTTTTTATTAGCCGTATGTGTACGTGGCCTTTCGTCCTCCTCTCGCACGTCTTGTCACCCCGCCACCGCAGACGGCTTACAGCGGAAGCTTGCGCAGCGCGCGGGAGCGTTATTTTGGCCAAACAGTGGCGCCAATGAATCGTCGATGATCCTGTTTCCACGCAACTTCACAGGTTCCCATGAAAGCTTCCTTCCTGACTCGGGGAAATCCCCAAATATCCCAATGCTTACTGGCCTGCTATATAAACCCTCACGGCCTGCGAGTCCTGCATCACATTTTCCCCTCCCTCCCTGTAGCTTATCTTGTCTACTTCTCCCACAATCGTCAATGGCACCGGTCCGTCGTCCTCGCTCAGCCACTCCGTTGTCATAAGAGGACAGCTCCAGCTGGGAGGCTACACCGCGGCGGCGGTGCATTCCTCGGTGTAGTGTAGTGCGCGTGGCGTCCCTGTTGGGTGTGTGCGAAACACCCACCACACGCTCCGCCATCGCTGCCCGTCGGTAGCTGTTGCCGGCCGCCGTTGCCGCCACACCACACCGTCGAAAGCCAGGGCCATAGCCCGCTCTGCCGCCGCGGTCCGAAGGCAGGAGGTGGCGGCCACTGCCGGCCGCCGTGGCCATCATCCGTTCCGCCACCGCGGCCCGAAGGCGGGAGGTGGTGGTCGTGGCCTCCACCCCATCATCGGCCGCAAGCCCACCGTCGACCACCGGGGTCATCACCCACTCCGTCACCGCCGCCCGAAGGCGGGAGGCGGAGGTTGATGCCCGCACGGGCGTCAGCAACCTTGCGTGCTACACCGAGTTCCCACGGGAGGAGGAGGAGCGCCTCGTCGAGAACGCAAAGAGCCTTACTGCCACCGTGACCGCGACACACACCGCCTCAGAGGCGAGGAATCAGGAGATCTACAAGGAGAACCACTGCTTCGAGAGGGGTCGTCTGGAGCGGCAAAGGCCATTCGAGGTGAGCGTCGTTGAAGCTGCAGCAGCGGCAGGCACCGTATTGCAGTTGTCCAGCTCGTCGGTAGGCTCCTCCTCCTCTACCTCTTACTGAGCGCGCTCGGCAAAGGAGAGGCAGCCGGAAGTAGTACAAAGCCCCTCCGTAGTAGTAGTAGTATTTAGGGGCTATTTTGTTCAGTTCATCTAACTATAGATGTGGTGGAACTGTACAACTTACTTAAAATTAGGTAGTATATATAGTTGAACTAGCTATTTTAGTACGTGGTTGGCAACAATTGGGGAAAACTTTGGTCAGTTCAGCTGTCGAGTTGAACTGTTTGTATAAATTAAGAACGATTGCTTAATCTATGAATGAAATCTATGCTTAATTACCGAATCTTAGTTGCAAAAATTAGATACTGCTAGTGATTTTTAGCTTCATATTTTGAAAAATCGCAGTGTTACAAGGTTGACAAATGGCAATGTTACTAGGTCAACAAATGTCAATCTTTCCAGTTTGACAAATGGCAACATACCCAAATTGTTTGTAAGTTGTTGCACACGGGTCATCCAAAAGAGTTGTTTGCATTGAAGAGATGTACAAATCCTGCTCTCACTTGGCATATGGGTGTTCTATCTAAAACGTTTGTGATGAAGTGCTACACAAATCTTGCTCGGCACATTTTCCCTTGGCTTCCTAGGGAAGCTGTCAGTTTGCATATGGGTGTTCTAACTAAAACATTTGCGATGAGTGTTTTATATTTAAAAACCATTGACATTTTTTTTCAAAATAAAATCGTTTGATAAGTCTGTACATTAAGAGAGAAAAACACAAGTTCGCTCAAACCATATCTTTCATTCAGCCATACTGCAAATTTATATTCATATGATCGAGATACAATATTAAACCCAAGAAAAAACTATTTCTGGTAGCGGCGGAGGCGGCGTGTCGCGCCGTCGTTGTCGTTGTCATCCTCCAGGACGCCGTTGTTAAAGTCTTCAATGCAGCACATAATGTTCTTCACTTGTAAATCAAACATCATGTCATCGCGCGATCGACGGGCGGGGCGCGGGAGGACGGCAACTGGCGGCGCTGAGAGGTAGCGGTTGACTATGGCGTCCCAAGCCGCCGAGGGGCGCGCGCACAGGCACGTGCACGGCGGGTGCAGCCAAACGCACGGGGATTGGCACCGCGGTGGGTGGAGGGGCGCGCACGGGCACGGGCACGGGCGCTGGCGCTGGCATGTACACGAGCTCGCGCGGCTCCATGGAGACCTCACTGACACCCGCGGCTTCCAGCTCTCCGATAGTGCTCGGCGACCAGCCCGTCAATGCCACGGGGATGGTAGCTGGTGCGAGCACGAGGATGGGAGCTGGGACGGGAGAAGGGGCAGCAACCGCCGCGGCCAGCTCATTCTGCGCCAGGTCCATGAGGCCCCATTCCTCCTTATTTTCTATCTCCTCTGGCTCAGAGTCGACTTCACCAAACTTAAAGACTAGTGGCAGATGATCCTTCTACGCCATGGCATTGGTGGAGGTCTGCGGGAGGGAGGAGAATGGGAGGCGAATAGTAAGGCCACCCATATTAAGCAGGGGCTCGGGCGCTATTAATGGAGAGGAAGGCGGGCGGCTATGGAAGTCAAAGGGCTCGCTTCCCAATGAGCCTGCACAGTGTACATCTCGCACGCTTCTCGGTAAGCCTGCGCATTGGAGGACAGCTTGCATGACTCTCGGTCAGCCTGCGCATCAGACTGTGCTCGCACGCCTCCCGTTCAGTCAAGGTCAAGCAGCTGTCCGCACGACACCTCCTATAGCCATTAAAGCCGAGATACATGGCGTCATGTGAATGGTTAACATAACGCACACGGTTTGAATTATACAAACATTTGAGATACTAAAGTGGTAGCTATTTTTTCAAAATATCTTTGTTGGTTGTTATTCGAGTGTGCATTCTCCCAAAATGGACACGAAAAAAAGCACAACATGTCAGGTGCCATTCCATGATAGCATGCCAAGTTTCATGAATTTCAGACGAGTTTTGGATTTACTAGAATTTAAAAACAAAGTATCTCAATGTTTTGCCGGCAATCAACGGTGCCCTGGTGTTTGAAATTCATTCCCATTTCTTGCATTGGACTTAAGCATGCACCCAATGACAAAGATTTGATTTTTCAACCAATTTATATGCACTGGAGCATGTGCATGTATTTCAAATTTGAATTATGCACATAAATGCATTGAAAACTCAGTTAATGCATAAAAATGTCCAAACGAACCCCGAAAAATCAATTGACACAACACTCCTGTTGTTCTATGTTGACACGAGAATTTTTTTGAAATAAATAAGAGGCAATGGATATTGTTTCGACCCCAAAGGTTGGACGTTCCCTACCGAACCCATCATGCTTGTTGTGAGAAGCTCTGGTTTGTGAGAAGCATATACCCAAACCTGCCCCAAATGGGACAAAAATTTTACCACGACATGTTGATGCCGCTCCATGATAGCATGCCAAGTTTCATGAATTTCAGACGAGTTTTGGATTTACTAAATTTAAAAACAAGGTATCTCAATGTTCGCGGCCGAGTGACGGTGGCAGGGTGTTTGACATTCATTCCCATTTCTTGCATGGGACCTAAGCATGCAACCAAGGACACAGATTTGAATTTTAAACCAATTTATATGCACTAGAGCATGTGCATGTAATTCAAATTTGAATTATGCACATAAATGCATTGAAAACTCAATTAATGCATAAAAATGTCCAAACGAACCCCGAAAAATCCCAAAAATTGACACAACACTCCTTCTATGTTGACACTAGGAAAAAAATTGGAATCGAGAAGAGGCAATGGATATCGTTTCGTCCAAAAAGGTGAAACGTTCCCCACCGAAACCATCACGCTTGTTGTGAGAAGCTCTGGTTTGTGAAAAGCATATACCCAAACCTGTCCCAAATGGGACAAAAAAAATACCACGGCATGTTGATGCCAGTACATGATAGCATGTGAAGTTTCATGAATTTCAGACGAGTTTTGGATTTACTAGAATTTAAAAACAAGGTATCTCAATGTTTGCGGTCGAGTGACAGTGGCATGGTGTTTGACATTCATTCCCATTTCTTGCATGGGACCTAAGCATGCAACCAAGGACACATAATTGAATTTTCAACTAATTTATATGCATGAGAGCATGTGCATGTAGTTGAATTTTGAATTATGCACATAAATGCATTGAAAACTCAATTAATGCATAAAAATGTCCAAATGAACCCCGAAAAATCCCAAAAATTGACACAACACTCATGTTGTTCTATGTAGACACTAGGAAAAAAATTGAAATCGAGAAGAGGCAATCGATATCGTTTCATCCAGAAAGGTGAAACGTTCCCTATCGAAACCATCAGGCTTGTTGTCAGAAGCTCTGGTTTGTGAAAAGCATATCCCCAAACCTGCCCCAAATGTAACAAAAAATTTACCACGACATGTTGATGCCGCTCCATGACAGCATGCCAAGTTTCATGAATTTTAGATTAGCTTCGGATTTACTAGAATTTAAAAACAAGGTATCTCAATGTTTGCGGCCGAGTGACGGTGGCAGGGTGTTTGACATTCACTCCAATTTCTTGCGTGGGACCTAAGCATGCAACCAAGAACACAATTTTGAATTTTCAACCAATTTATATGCATTAGAGCATGTGCATGTAGTTCAAATTTGAATTATGCACATGAATGCATTGAAAACTCAGTTAATGCATAAAAATGTCCAAACGAACCCCGAAAAAACACAAAAATTGACACAACACTAATGTTGTTCTACGTTGGCACGAGGAAATTGTTGAAAGCAATAAGAGGCAACGGATATCATTTCGTCCCCAAAGATGGGACGTTCCCTACCGAAACCGTCATGCTTGTTGTGAGAAGCTCTGGTTTGTGAGAAGCATATACCCAAACCTGCCCCAAATGGGACAAGAAATTTACCACGGCATGTTGATGACGCTCCATGATAGCATGCCAAGTTTCATGAATTCCAGACAAGTTTTGGATTTACTAGAATTAAAAAACCAGGTATCTCAATGTTTGTGGCCGAGTGACGGTGGCAGGGTGTTTGACATTCATTCCCATTTCTTGCATGGACCTAAGTATGCAACCAAGGACACATAATTGAATTTTCAACCAATTTATATGCATTAGAGCATGTGCATGTAGTTCAAATTTGAATTATGCACATAAATGCATTGAAAACTCAATTAATTCATAAAAATGTCCAAACGAACCCCGAAAAATCCCAAAAATTGACACAACACTCCTGTTGTTCTATGTTGACACTAGGAAAAAATTGAGTCAAGAAGAGGCAATGGATATCGTTCTGTCTAGAAAGGTGAAACGTTCTCTACCGAAACCATCAGGCTTGTTGTGAGAAGCTCAAGTTTGTGAGAAGCATATCCCCAAACCTGCCCCAAATGGGACAAAAAAATTACCACGGCATGTTGATGCCGCTCCATGACAGCACGCCAAGTTTCATGAATTTGAGACGAGCTTTGGATTTACTAGAATTTAATGTGTAAAATGTTCAAGCGAACCCTGAATAATTCCAATTCTTTTATGACACACATATAGTTGCATGTTCACTGTAGATAAAAGGTTTAGCAATTCAAACACCGTCCATTGCCGCCGTGACCCCATTATGTAATTCAAATCAAGATGAAAAATCAAGTAGATCCCACACAGCTTATTATCACCAACTGTGTGAGATGCAACACAAAATATGTTGGAGCACCATCGGTGTATTGTACACCTATGGCTTACGCGAGAAGGTGCATCGGCTACAGTCCACAGCCGGCGTCTCAAGCACACTAGCTCACTCCCCAAATATCATTTAACAGTTCAATCGTCGCCGGTGAAAGATGGGCACGTGGACCCGTGCCATGAGGGCAACATTGGTGGCCCACTCTGGCAAGAGCGCGGCCACAGCCACCATGCGCGTGCTAACAAGGTGCATGAGCGCAACCAAGGCAGCCCAAACGGCCACTGTTGCTTCTCAGGTGGCAGCAGCGACATCTGCCTCGGGGATAGCAACTAGCGAGAGTAGCTCATCAACTGTCTGTTCCGCAGCGGCGGCTTTAGCCCTGATGGATGCCACCCATGACCATGTCGAGGCCGCCCACATCCAGCTCATGGCAGTCACCGCACAAATCGAATGAAGCTTCTCCGACAACGTCGACAACCCACGGCCGAAGAGTTGGCAATCGTCCAGAGTGTTCAAGCAGCCGTCCGTTCCTCCACCGCATACCTTGCGACAACGGAGCCCGTCCAAGCCTTGTCGCGGATGCCCACACCCAGCTCGTGGCGGCCTTTTCTAAAGATATGGCGGACGCAGATTGCGAGATGCTTGCTGAGTATGGTGCGGTGGATTCCATGGAGCCCCTTCCCCAGGAGACCATCGAGCGTGAGCTGGACATGGAGGCGGTGGCGGAGATCGACGAGCACCAGTCGTAGTAGTACTCTTTGTTTTGTTTAATTAAGAATGCCGGTCTTTAATTTGTTAGAGTAATATTTAGGTCTGCTAGCTCTGTTTAATTGCTGAACTTGCTCGATTAAGAAGTGTGGGCGTGCTGTAGTCTCCTTTGTGTTCCCAAATTATGCAATGACGTGGATGACCACTGTAACCAGGGAAATTCGAACCAAAATTTTTGATGTTCAAACTCATCACACACGGGTTAAGCTATATGAATCGTTTGTGATGTTCACATATCGTGCACAGTTCTGAGTAAGGGACCGTGTCTGATGACACTTTGTGCGCCCGTTTTTTCGCTGAAGAGATTCCAAATTTTCGTCTTTCACGGAAATATCTACCTCCCCGCCCCTCCCCCTTACCAAAAGCCACATTTCCCCAGTTTCCGCCTTCCTTTCCAAGCTGAAACCTTCACTCCTTGGTTGCAGCGCCACCTCCTCGCCGGCGACCCTCCTTCACGCTGCTCGGCCTCATGTATCCAGGAAGGTAATCCACATCTGACCCCCATCCTCCTCCTCCTTCCACATCCCACATACCCCGACTGCCGGCACGACACCTTCCACCCAAATCACCGACCCTTCACCAAATAAGCACTGCCCTAAGCCATGTTGCACGTAGTATAGCCATGATCTCAAGGAGCATTTGGCAGCGGAGAAGCAAATTGCGGCCGCACGCGCGGATAAGGTCTCGTTGGCTGCCATTCATGCTGACTCCCAGATCTAGGAGGAGCACCTTGCCATTTCCTAGCTATGCCGGTTAAGCATGCTCGGTTTACCCATTGCGTGTGCTGCTCTTACCTTTCCTTCACAAATTCTAGTGAATTGTGCTATCTACTTTTACCATGCAATCTGTTGCTCTAGTGTATATGTTCTATATGTTGTGCAGTATGGTGCTCACTTATTAACGGTTGTGTTAATTAGTTGTCATCTTTAGTTAACTGTTTGGTTCAATTCTGCAAATGTGATGTTCAATTCTTCAGGCTCCAATTTTGTATTGTCTTCCATGTGAGAAATAAATCGAAGTTATCTTTACAAAATACATGAGAAACGAATACAATTATTATATCTCCAAGTTGTAAAGCATGCTTGGTTTGGTTATACATTGTGCAATGTGGTGCTCAGTTAACGTTTGGTTCATTTGTTGTGTTGTGGTGTTTAGTTAACTGTTTGGTTCAATTATGCAATGCGATGTTCAATAGTTGTGGGTGCATTCTGTTATTGTATACCATGTGAGGAATAACTTGAATTTGGATGTAGTAAATACATGAGAAACAAATACAATCGCTATATTTCCAGGTTGTTAAGCATCCTTGGTTTGGTTAACTGTCTGATCTTCTATTAGCAGTATGCTATATTGTGCAATGTGATGCTCAGTTAATATTTGGTTCATTTGTTGTGGTGTTTAGTTAACTGCTTGGTTCAATTCTGCAATGCGATGTCCAATTGTCATTGGTAGAATTTTGTATTGTTGTGCATGTGAGGAATAAATTGAATTTGGCTGCAGTTAATACATGAGAAACATATACAAGTGCTATATTTCCTAGTTCTTAATCATGCTTGGTTTGGATAAATGGGTTTTCCATGTGGCTTGAATTAATTTGATGAATCTGCAATGTGCTTATTTTTCATCAACATATTTTACTAATACCATGCGAACCCTTACTTAATCTGATGACTAACTACCTTATATGTGTTGTAGGGAAACAATGGGAAGCACTGAGGTTTACAATCGAGGTTAGCACATGCAAAGTTCGTTGTCTAATAGCACATCATTGTGCAATTGCAGGAAGCATTCTAATATTTAGGTTTTTAACAATCTGGTCTTGCGCATGTAGGTCCTGCTGTTAGAGGTTTTGGCCCACTGTTCAACCCTTTTGACCTAAAAGCATATATGGAGAATTAGCCTGCTAATTGGGTTTTGCTATTGCAAATGGTTATTCAGAAAATACTGTGGGCGATGACCTTAGGCAACACACAGTTTCACCTTGCGTAAACGTTTACCACATAAAAACTGTGTGTGATGGACAGCCTTTGCCACACAGTTTCTTCTACGCACCATGTGTGATGCATTCAATAACGCAAACGATAAAATTGTTAATATCGTGTGCAATGGCAACGCTATCACAAACGATTTAATAGGGAAAATTGTGTGTGATGTACCTGTGAACGGAAACATTTTCCTTGGAGCGACTGTGTGGGATGTACATACGAACGGAAACGTTTAGCGGGGACTAGCTGTGTGGGATGTACTTGCGACTGAAAACAATTTCGCCTGTATAATTGTATTTTTTAGCTATACTGTACGTATTACCATATTTGAGCGCTCGTCAGTCGCACACGACCTCATTTTGCCGAGCGTGTGTGCCAGGAGGGCATATCCCCGACGGTTTCTAGGTCGTGTGGGAAGGACCCCCTATCGCCATCACTCACTAGGCGATGGTTCCAAATGCCGTCACAGAAAGGGGTTAAAAACCGTTTGTATAGCACTGAAATGTACCAGTGATAGCTCAAATAGAGTATACAATATGGATTTGAAATCCTGTACATCAAGATGAAGAAGTGTATTAATGCAAGGAAACCTTGATTCCAATGGGCTAGTTTGAGGCATGCAAAGACATGCGAGCTGATATTCAACACTTGATGAGCATAATCATGTGCAAACATAGTTGGGGTCTCTTGAAATGTGAAAGATCCCTACACTATAGTTGTAGCAATTAGAGTGGAATGTCGCAAGGTTTTTCATGATATCCCAATGCACAGGGGGAGCATTGATATTCTTTAGAGCTGCAGTTTTAGTCAGGGTCAGATTATCTATTAGAAAGGTGGCTTCCTGCACCGCAACTTAGCTGCAATTGTTGGGAAACATTGCATGGAAAATAAAAAATTCTACGCACATGCAAGATCTATCCATGGAGATGCATAGCAATGAGAGGAGGAGAGTGTGTCTATGTACCCTCATATAATGTAAGCGGAGCGTTTAACAAGGCGGTTGATGTAGTTGAACTTCTTCACGCTCTAGCCGACCAAGTACCAAGCATACGGCACCTCCGCGTTCTGCACACGTTCAGCTCGGTGACATCCTCCGCCTTCTTGATCGAGCAAGACAACGAGGTAGTAGATGAGTTTCGACAACACAATGGTGTGGTGACGGTGATGGTGAAGTGATCTCCATAGGGCTTCGCCTAAGCACTACGAAAATATGACCGGGGGTGTAACCAGTGGAGGGGGCGATGCACATGTCTAGGAAATTGTCTCTTGTGTGCTAGGCGCCCTCTCCCACATATATATAGGTGGGAGGGAGGGAGGGAGGAGCAGCCAAAGGAGGCGCCCAAGTAGGAAGGATCCTACTTGGGGTCCCTCCCAAGCCGCGCCCTCCCTTTCCTTATTTGGAGTGCGGGGAAAGGCAGGGGAGGGTGGCGCCCCCCTTTCCTTTCTCCCATGAGAGGGAAAGGAAGGAGGGGCTAGCCCTCCCCCTTTTCCTTCCCTACGGCTGGCCAAACAAGGGAGGGGGCGCACCAGCCCCCTTGTGGGCTGGTCTGTCCCCTCCGCTACCTCTTGAGCTTGCGTTGGTTTTTCCCTTGAAGAGGAAAGGGTGATGCAGCAAAATAGAGTAAGTATTTCCCTCAGTTTTGAGAACCAAGGTATCAATCCAATAGGAGACAATGCGACAAGCCACCGAATACCTGCACAAACAAACACCAACTTGCACCCAATGCGATAAGGGGTTGTCAATCCCTTCACGATTATTTGCAAAGTGAGATCTAATATAGATGGATAAACGGTAAAGTAATATTTTTGGTATTTTTGGTTTATAGATCATAAAGTAAAAGATTGCGAAGAAAGTAAATAGGAAACTACTCCCTCTGTAAACTAATATAAGAGCGTTTAGATCACTACTTTAGTATTCTAAATGCTCTTATATTAGTTTACGGAGGGAGTAGAATTGTAGATTGGAAACTTATATGATGGAAAATAGACCCGGGAGCCATAGGTTTCACTAGAGGCTTCTCTCTAAATAGAAATTAATACGATGGGTGAACAAATTACTACCGATAAATTGATAGAAAAGCGCAAAGTTATGACGAAATCTAAGGCAATGATCAGGAATATAGGCATCACATCCGTGTCAAGTAGACCGAAACGATTCTACATCTACTACTATTACTCCACACATCTGTTGGGGAACGTAGCATGCAATTTCAAAAAAATTCCTATGATCACGCAAGATCTATCTAGGAGATGCATAGCAACAAGAGGGGAGAGTGTGTCCACGTACCCTGTAGACCGAAAGTGGAAGTGTTGGGTTAATGCGGTTGATGTAGTCAAACGTCTTCGCGATCCAACCGATCAAGTACCGAACATACGGCACCTCCAAGTTCACCACACGTTCAGCTCGATGACATCCCTCGAACTCTTTATCCAGCAGAGGGTCGAGGGAGAGTTTCATCAGCACGACGGCCTGGTGACGATTGAGGGAGTCCTAGATTAGGGGGTCCTCGGACAGCCGGACTATATCCCTTGGCCGGACTGTTGGACTATGAAGATCCAAGATTGAAGACTTCGTCCCGTGTCCGGATGGGACTCTCCTTTGCGTGGAAGGCAAGCTTGGCGATTCGGATATGTAGATCTCCTTCCTTGTAACTGACTCTGTGTAACCCTAGCCCCATCCGGTATCTGTATTAGTCGGAGGGTTTTAGTCCGTAGAACAACAACAATCATACCATAGGATAGCTTCTAGGGTTTAGCCTCTCCGATCTCGTGGTAGATCAACTCTTGTAATACTCATATCATCAAGATCAATCAAGTTGGAAGTAGGGTATTACCTCCATCGAGAGGGCCCGAACCTGGGTAAACATTGTGTCCCCCGCCTCATGGTACCATCCGCCTTAGACGCACAGTTCGGGACCCCCTATCTGAGATCCGCCAGTTTTGACACCGACATTGGTGCTTTCATTGAGAGTTCCACTGTGTCGTCACCATAAGGCTTGATGGCTCCTTCGATCATCGGCAAAGATGCGATCCAGGGTGAGGTTTTTCTCCCCAGACAGATCTTCGTATCCGGCGGCTTCGCACTGCGGGCCAACTCGCTTGGCCATCTGGAGCAGATCGAAAGCTACACTCCTGGCCATCAGGTCAGGTTTGGAAGTTTGAACTATACTGCCTACATCCGCGAAGACTTGATCTTCGACGGATTCGAGCCCGCGTCAGGTGTGCCGCACAGTCACGACGGGCATGACTTAGCTCTACCGCCAGACAGTGTTCGGGAGATCACACCTGTGGCGACTCCAGCCCTTGATCCGGAGCAGATTGCG
Organism: Triticum aestivum; assembly: GCF_018294505.1. Taxonomy (NCBI): domain Eukaryota; kingdom Viridiplantae; phylum Streptophyta; class Magnoliopsida; order Poales; family Poaceae; genus Triticum; species Triticum aestivum. Next base: position 433,304,470 of record NC_057803.1, read on the forward strand.
CCATCCGAGGACGGGTGGATGGACCCCGCCCCAGAGGCCGCACACTCAGCGGCGATAGAGCCAAATACTGACTTCTCCTCTTACGAGACCTATGTTGCCGGACCTTTGGATTCGTCCCTGGCCACGGTCTCCGAACCGCCTGCGTCCGTACCTATCAAATCTGATTGGGCGCCGATCACGGAGTTTTCCTCCGCGGATATCTTTCAGCACTCGCCCTTGGGTGATGTGCTAAATTCATTAAGGTTTCTCTCCTTGTCAGGAGGCCCTTGGCCGAACTATGTCCGGCTCGAGTGGGAAGCGGACGACGAAGAAACTCGTTTCCACCCACCACCCACTTAATAGTCACTGTCTACGACTTAACCGACATGCTTGATTTCGGCTCCGAAGACATCGACGGTATGGACGACGATGGGGGAGACGAACAGGAACCACCGCCCGCAGGGCGCCGGACTGCCACTTCATCACATGATATATACATGGTGGATACACCCAAAGAAAATGATGACGAGGAACGGGAGGAAGCAACAAAGGACAATTCCCTCGAGAAGCAACCAAAGCGACGGCGTAAGCGCCGCTCCAAATCCCGCCCCGGCAAAAACAATGATAATAGTGCAAGAAAGAGTAACACCCCCGTCCCCCCCAAAGGAGACAACGACCACATGAACCCAGCGGTGGAGCAGGGTGAACCAGCGGACGGCGAACATAGTACGGAGCCGCTGTCCGGTCACGACGACCCCGAGGGTAAAACTCATCAACCTGTCCCCGGAGACATGAATAGTCCGGACGGTGATGCACACATCATCCCTGAAAGACACTTGGAATAAGAGAACCTTCCTAAAAGGCTCATTAAAACCGCGCGGAGCCTGAAGAAGCAGAAGCAAAGGCTTAAGACCGTGCAAAATACGCTCAACAGCAGATGGAATAAAGTGCTTGACACGGAAGAAAAGTACGGCGGTAATCGCCACACAAAAAGCTATCCAAAGCGCAAGCTGTTGCCTGAATTCGACGATGAGGCCTTAGAGCCCACTCAGCCGGAAAATAAAATGGCCGATCAACTAGACTGGCCACCCCGTGGCTATGACAGGGTGGCTAACGATGACACACACAAGTCAGCACACGACCTACGTGACGACCTACACAAAAAAGCCAGTTTGACCAGGTCAATTTACGGACCTAGGAAGCGTGTTCCGGCACAGAATCATCGCTGCCCAAATAACTATACTGACAGAATAATAGTTTGGAATCAAAAGCGAACACTACAACCATCAGACACACCCAAATACTGGGGTGCCGCGCACCCCCTATGCTTCACCGACGAGGTACTGGATCATGAATTCCCAGAAGGATTCAAACCCATGAACATAGAGTCATACGACGGAACAATAGGCCCTGGGATCTGGATTGAGGACTTTATCCTTCACATCCACATGGCTCGTGGTGATGATCTCCACGCCATCAAATACTTGCCCTTAAAGTTGAAAGGACCATCTAGACACTGGTTGAAAAGCCTCCCCGAAAACTCAATTAGAAGTTGGGAAGAGCACGAGGACGCTTTCAGGGCTAATTTTCAAGGGACCTATGTCCGAACTCCGGATGCAGACGATTTGAGTCACATAATTCAACAACCCGAAGAGTTAGCCAGAAAGCTTTGGAACAGATTCCTCACTAAGAAGAATCAAATTGTCGATTGCCCGGACGCCAAAGCCTTAGCGGCTTTCAAACATAGTGTCCGGGACGAATGGCTTGCCAGACACCTCGGCCAGGAAAAACCAAGGACAATGGCAGCCCTAACAAGCCTTATGACCCGCTTTTGCGCGGGCGAGGATAGTTGGCTGGCCCGCAGTGGCACCAACGACCCAAGCACATCTGAAGTCAGGGATGGCAATGGAAAACCATGACACAATAAAAGCAAGCATCGAAGCAACGAAGACAGCCTAGACAACACGGCGGTAAACGCCGGATTCAGGGGCTCTCGACCCGGTTAACGGAAAAAGCCATTCAAAGGCAGCAGAGATGGACCGTCCAGCCTAAACAAGATTCTGGACAGATTATGTCAGATTCACGGCACCTCCGATAAACCTGCAAATCACACCAACAGAGAATGCTGGGTCTTTAAGCAGGCCGGCAAGCTAAACGCCGAACACAAGGGGAGGGAGACACCAAGTGAAGACGAGGATGAGCCTCACCAACAAAACACTGGGGGACAGAAAAAATTCCCACCAGAAGTCAAAACAGTGAACATGATTCACGTAACAAATAGGAGGAGCACATGCGCACTCCGAGACGTATACACCGTAGAGCCCGTTACCCCCAAGTTCAACCCTTGGCCGGCCTGCTCAATCACTTTTGATCGGAGGGATCACCCGACTAGTATCCGACATGGAGGATCAGCTGCCTTGGTACTAGACCCAATAATTGACGGATACCATCTCACCCGAGTCCTTATGGACGGCGGCAGTAGTCTTAATCTGATATATCAAGACACAGTCCGCAAAATGGGGATAGACCCAACAAGAATCAGCCAAAGCAATACTACCTTTAAAGGAGTAGTACCAGGCCCAGAGGCCCGCTGCACGGGCTCTATAGTACTAGAGGTTGTATTCGGTTCTCCCGACAACATCCGAAGCGAAGAATTAACCTTCGACATCGCTCCATTCCGAAGCGGCTATCAAGCACTACTCGGAAGAACAACCTTCGCTCGTTTTAATGCAATAATGCATTACGCTTATCTTAAGCTTAAGATGCCCGGTCCACGTGGCATCATCATAGTTAGCGGAAACTCAGAGCGTTCCTTACATGCGGAGGAAAGTACGGCGGCTTTCGCAGTCGAACACTGAACGACCCCTCCATCCAAAATAAATGATCGGTCATCAAGACCGCGGACACGGCTAGACGAGTTCGGCACACCCCTCGCTGTAACAGTTCAGGTAAACCAGAGATTGGGTCGATGGATATACCCCCATAGGTGGCGCTAGGGGCTTCCCGCATAAAAGGACTATAGTTCGGTTTGACCTTACTTAGATTGAATTTCCATGGTCTATTAATAATAACCAATTTTCTGCACATAGACTTTCACCTGGGTTTTTTCTCTCTTGCAGATGACAATCGTGCTACACCCTTCCAGGACACGACACAATGGATACACAGGCGCAGACGTGCAGCAGGACCCCGCTCAAAGGTTTCTTTTTAGATTAAGACCCTGTGTAAACCTTCCTCACTGTCTCTTATTGCTTCATGTTCTCTGGATGCTTAGCACAACCGAGAGGGATGCTGACGTTATTGGCATTTTCGCCACGTCAGACTGATGCACGTACCTGGAAATTCAGGGTTCATTATCAAGGGCTTTGCTCCGCCTGATATATGTTGTAAAGTCCGAATACCTTAGGGAGTGTTCGGCGTCGCGAGTTTGGCCTTATATGCATCAACTCCGAATCATGTCTTTGGTCAAATGTTAGGTTTGCTCAGCTCCCATGTTTTTCTACCTTACGTTTCGCTCTATCGGCTAAGGTGGCACCGGGAGAACTACTGCGATTATGCCCTGGTTCATCTAGATGAGAACCTCAATAGAGAAAGCCGAAAACTGACTGTCATCAAAAAGTGCGAGACTGGTCAACCACTCGAGGACTCAGTGGAATCTTCGCGATTCCTCCGCATTAACGAAAGACCGGTTTCCCGGTCATGTTTGTACGTGCACCGTATTCGGATAAGCGCGGAAGTACCAGGGGCTATATAGTAGCCCCACTGTCAAACTCCTATGGCTAAGTGAAAGTGTTAAAGCAATATAGTCTGATTGCCTTGTTCGCCGCGCTATCACCTCCTTCATGGACCAAGACGTTGGATCAAGTGTGAATACGTGCTTTTCCGAACACCCCCGCATTATGTGCGTGGGGGCTGAAGCCGACGACTGCAAACTTTCAGGTTATATACTTACATAAACGGCCGCACAGGAGGCATCATAATACTTTCAGGCAAAGTAAAACATAGCCTTTATAATTCAAATAATATGTTTTTACAATGGGATACATGTCACTCGAACATGATACTCTTCGAGCACTGCGCCTCTATTAAACGAGCGCCTTCTAGGACTTCTTCTAAATAGTGCTCGGCCGAGACCTGGCCTACGGCCGGACCCTGGGTTGCAATAGCGGTGGCATCCATCTCTGCCCAGTATGTCTTAACACGGGCAAGAGCCATCCGCGCACCCTCTATGCACGCCGACCTCTTTACGGCATCGATATGCTGCACAACACCAAGGAATCGTTGCACTAAACCAAAATAACTATTCGGCTTTGGTCCTTCCGGCCAAAGATGATCCACGACAGACCTCATGGCAAGCCCGGACAACCTATGGAGCTCAGCCCACTCGGCCATTTGCTCATTTAAGAGCAGCGGACACATCGGAGCATTGAACTGCAACCATAACAACTCTCTACTTCGTGATCTTCTTGATCTTTGAAAAACGCAGTCGCATCAGCAGCACTCATTGCCAAGTCCGCATACGCGTCTGCAGCACTCCATAATCGATCCAGAGGGGCATACTTCGGATCTCCGAACTTCGTCCGCAACAAAAAGGGCTTCCCAGCCGTGGTATCTCTGGCTTGATGGAGCTCCTCCTCTGCCGCTCTAATTTTAGAACGGATTTCCTTGGCTGCCTCCACGGCTCTCTTCAGGTCAGTCGCTCTCACTTGGCTTTCCTTTTCAACAAGCTCATATTGGCCGGCGGCATGTTTCAGCTCAACAGTCATCTTGGCTATTTCATCTTCGCTCTTGCGATGAGCAGCCTGTTCGACTCTTAAGTCTTCGGACGCCTTTAGGGCAGCCGCATCACTTCTCCTGGCTTGTTCCTTCAATCGGGCAAGTTCCGCCCGAAGGGTCTCCACGGCGGCAGCTCCATCTGCAGTCAAAACCTATTATAGATACTAGCATCATGCTCCTCTTAATACTTGCTGACCACCTGAAAATACATACCCTGTGCCTCGTCAAGCCGCTTGTTCACAAGCACAATATCGGCATCTGCCGCGTCCAGTTGTCGGCTTAGTCCGGCCAACTCAGCAGTCCGGCCAGCCACCAGACCATCCGCTGCCTGCACATGAAAGCAACGCAATCATTACCTGGGACTATGATCCTCTGTTTGCCGCCTCGGGACCGCAACCAGAGTCTCAGGGGCTACTATCTGTATAGAGCACACCTAGCGTGTGCGGTACCGTCAATTTTTTTGCGTACCTCAAAGCCTCTTAGCAGGCTCGTAAAAGCTTCATGTAGCCCACTTTTGGCGGATGAGATCCTCTCAACCACTATACCCATTAAAGTACGATGCTCCTTCAAGATAGCCGCTCGCTCCAAAAGATTCATCAGTGCGTCCGGTTGCGCACCGGACAATCCCAGACTCTTTCTGTCACTCCCTTAGGAGCCGAATACTCCGGACTTCGGGTAGCCGAAGGGATACCTTCTGGCCTTGGCGGATCAGGAGAAATCCTCCGTGATGACACGTCAGGGTCATCCGCCCCAGGAGGTGGGGAGACAAGGGGAGGCGTTTCGCTCTCCATCATCTCCGGAAGAAGATCCCCCGAAGACGAACTCTGTCGGGAAGGGCTACGATCCGGACTGCAAGACATACGTCTCGGTTATTGTCCGCGGAGATAAGGCAAAATATATTTACCAAAAGTACTTTTGTTCACTTACAGCTCGGTGGAGGGCTGACCCCCTTGCGGGCACTGGGCGGCAAGGACGCCCTCCGAGGCAGGGCCTCCTGGCGAGGGTTTCTTCTCTCGTTTGGAAACCTTTGTTTCCAAGTCTTCAGGAGCGGTCCTTTTCCTTCCTTGGGAAGAGGGAATTTCGGATTCTTCTCCCCGATTATCCTCCTTCGTGGAGGTACTAATTCCCCCGGTTTGGATGAGTAATACGTGAGGCTCGCTTTCGGCTTCTTCGTCTCTCCTTTTATCTTCCCCCGAGGGCACTTGATAAGGTGCGTACTCCAGCATCCTGGCTAGTACAGGATCCGGCGAGCCCTCGGGAAGGGGGGCCGAACACCTGATCATCTTTGCCTTTCTTACCCAGTCCTGGCCAGGAGCAATTCTTTCATAATTATGTTATGGCAAATGAAAATACAGTGTGTTCGGTCGTGGAAATACTTACCTGGGTATCTGGACGATTACAGTTGAGACCCACATCCTCGGTGGTGTCCGGACACTTTATTCGTGATCCGAAGAACAATCCATACATATCTTCGAGCGTTACGCTGAAGAACTGCTGAATAGTTCGCGGTCCTTCCGGGTTGAACTCCCACATACGGAGAGATCTACGTTGGCATGGCAGGACCCGACGAACTAGCATAACTTGCATTACTTTGACGAGACCGACATCCCTCTTGAGGAGATCTCAGATGCGACTTTGCAATGTCGGCATGTCATTAACCGGCCCCCAGTCTAGCCCCTTGTTGACCCATGACGCCAGTTGTGGTGGGGGCCCGAACAGAAGGCGGGGGCAGCCACCCACTTATTACTTCGGGGAGCTGTGATGTAAAACCACTCCCGCTGCCATAAGTTGGATATCTCCGGGAAGGAACCCTTTGGCCATGGGGCATCGACGCCTTTGCTTATTGTGGCACCTCCGCATTCTGCGTGTCGCCCGTCGATCATCTTCGGCTTCACATTGAAGCTCTTGAGCCATAAGCCGAAGTGTGGGGTGATGCGGAGGAAGGCCTCACATACGACGATAAACAACGAGATGTGAAGAATGGAATCCGGAGCTAGATCGTGGAAGTCGAGCCCATAATAGAACATGAGCCCTCTGACGAAGGGATCAAGACTAAAGCCTAGCCCTCGGAGGAAGTGGGAAACAAATACGACACTCTCGTTGGGTTCGGGAGTGGGGATGACCTGTCCTCGGGCAGGCAGCCTGTGCGAGATTTCGGCGGTCAGATACCTGGCCTCCCTTAGCTTCTTGATGTCCTCCTCTGTGACAGAGGAAGCCATCCACCGGCCCTGAAGGTTGGATCCGGACATGATTGAAGGTCCGAAGCGCTTCGCCTGAGCCTTGGGTGTTGGAACTCGGGGTGGGGGAAGGGAGGGATTGAGCGCGATAAGAAAAGGACAGGCTTTGGCCCCTTTATAAAGAGGGCGAATATCAAGCGTCCTCCGCGTGGCCGTTTGACGAGCACGATTGGGTTACCCACACCCGTATTGATGAGAATCCCGTGATAAGGGGACACGATCTCTGCTTCGACAACACGTGCCAATAAAACCGCCTCGCAACACGTGTAGTGGCTGGTTGGGAAAAACGGTTCGAATAATGACCGAGGCTAGGGCCTGATGTCACGTTATGAAAAGTTGTCAGCAGATTAGATTTGTGGAAATATTATACTCTCAATGGTGGTATGTGGAATTTTTTTTGCAGAGCCGGACACTATCCTTGTGTTCAAAATCTTCTATGGAGTATTCGGAGGAGGAACCCGCCTTGCAATGCCGAAGACAATCTGCGCGCCAGACTCATCGTCATTGAAGCCTGGTTCAGGGGCTACTGAGGGAGTCCTGGATTAGGGGGTCCTCGGACAGCCGGACTATATCCCTTGGCCGGACTGTTGGACTATGAAGATACAAGATTGAAGACTTCGTCCCGTGTCCGGGTGGGACTCTCCTTTGCGTGGAAGGCAAGCTTGGCGATTCGGATATGTAGATCTCCTTCCTTGTAACCGACTCTGTGTAACCCTAGCCCCCTCCGGTGTCTATATAAACCGGAGGGTTTTAGTCCGTAGGACAACAACAATCATACCATAGGCTAGCTTCTAGGGTTTAGCCTCTCCGATCTCGTGGTAGATCAACTCTTGTAATACTCATATCATCAAGATCACTCAAGCAGGAAGTAGGGTATTACCTCCATCGAGAGGGCCCGAACCTGGGTAAACATTGTGTCCCCCGCCTCCTATTACCATCTGCCTTAGACGCACAGTTCGGGACCCCCTACCCGAGATCCGCCGGTTTTGACACTGACAACAGTGATGGTGATGTGATCCGCACAGGGCTTCGCCTAAGCACTACGTGAATATGACCAGAGGAGTAAACTGTGGAGAGAGATGCTGCACACAGCTTGGAACAATTGGTGTGTCTCCAAGGGTTGCCATTCCCATGTATATAAAGGAGGGAGAGGAGGAGGCCGGCCACCAGGGGCGCGCCAAGAGGGGGAGTCCTACTAGGACTCCAGTCCTAATAGGATTTGCCCCCTTTTTCCTTCTCATGGAGGGGAAAGAGGGAAGGGAGAGGGAAGAGGAGAAGGAAAGGAGGGCGCACCCCCTCCCCTAGTCCAATTCGGACTCCCTATGGGAGGGGGCGCGGCCACCCCTTGTGGGCTGCCTCCCTCTCCCCTATGGCCCATGAAGGCCAATTACTTCCCCCGGGGGGGTTCCGGTAACCCCTCGGTTCTCCGATAATTATATCTGAAATGTCCCAAAATCATTCCGGTGTCTGAATACCTTCGTCCAATATATCAATCTTTACTTCTCGACCATTCTCGAGACTCCTCGTCATGTCTGTGATCTCATCCGGGACTCCGAACAATCTTCGGTCACCAAGACACATAACTCATAATACAAATCGCCATCGAACGTTAAGCGTGCGGACCCTACGGGTTCGAGAACTATATAGACATGACCGAGACACATCTCCGATCAATAACCAACAGTGGAACCTAGATGCTCATATTGGTTCCTACATATTCTATGAAGATCTTTATCGGTCAAACCGCAATGACAACATATGTCATTCCCCTTGTCATCTGTATGTTACTTGCTCGTGATTCGATCGTCGGTATCGTCATACCTAGTTCAATCTCGTTACCGGCAAGTCTCTTTACTCATTCTGTAATGCATCGTCTCGTAACTAACTCATTAGTCACATTGCTTGCAAGGCTTATAGTGATGTGCAATACCGAGAGGGCCCAGAGATACCTCTCCGATACACGGAGTGACAAATCCTAATCTCGATCTATGCCAACCCAACAAACACCTTCGGAGACACCTGTAGAGCATCTTTATAATCACCCAGTTACATTGTGATGTTTGATAGCACACAAGGTGTTCCTCCGGTATTCGGGAGTTGCATAATCTCATAGTCAGAGGAATATGTATAAGTCATGAAGAAAGCAATAGCAATAAAACTTAACGATCATTATGCTAAGCTAACGGATGGGTCTTGTCCATCACATCATTATCCTAATGATGTGACTCCGTTCATCAAATGACAACACATGTCTATGGTCAGGAAACTTAACCATCTTTGATTAACGAGCTAGTCAAGTAGAGGCATACTAGGGACACTATGTTTTGTCTATGTATTCACACAAGTATCAAGTTTGCGGTTAATACAATTCTAGCATGATAATAAACATTTATCATGATATAAGGAAATATAAATAACAACTTTATTATTGCCTCTAGGGCATATTTCCTTCAGTCTCCCACTTGCACTAGAGTCAATAATCTATTTCACATCGCCATGTGATTTAACACCAATAGTTCACATCACCGTGTGATTAACACCCATAGTTCACATCGCCATGTGACCAACACCCAAAGGGTTTACTAGAGTCAATAGACTAGTTCACATCACCATGTGATTAACACCCAAAGAGTACTAAGGTGTGATCATGTTTTGCTTGTGAGAGAATTTTAGTCAACGGGTCTGCCACATTCAGATCTATATGTATTTTGCAAATTTCTATGTCTACAATGCTCTGCATGGAGGTACTCTAGCTAATTGTTCCCACTTTCAATATGTATCCAGATTGAGACTCAAAGTCATCCAGATTGGTGTTAAAGCTTGCATCGACATAACTCTTTATGATGAACTCTTTATCACCTCCATAACCGAGAAATATTTCCTTAGTCCTCTAAGGATAATTTTGACCGCTGTCCAGTGATATACTCCTAGATCACTATTGTACCCTTTTGCCAAACTCATGGCAAGGTACACAATAGGTTTGGTATACATCATGGCATACTTTATAGAACCTATGGCTGAGGCATAGGGAATGACTTTCATTCTCTCTCTATCTTCTACCGTGGTCAGGTTTTAAGTCTTACTTAACTTCATACCTTACAACTCAGGCAACACTAGTAGAAAAAGGGCCTAATGTTTAGCTCATTAGTCCCGGTTTGTATTTGAGTTGGCACTAATGTGACCATTAGTGTCGGTTCCAATGGCTAAGCGGGCCGCTCTCATTAGTACCAGTTCATTGCGAACCTATAGCACCGGTTTGTGCCACGAACCGGTGCTAAAGAGAGTGTTGGAAGGATGTTGTCAGTTTGAGGCCCCTCCAACACCTTTAGTACCGGTTCGTGCCACGAACCGGTACTAAAGGTCGTCCTATATAAACCCTTCGTCCACCCACGATCTTGCTCGCTCTATTTTTCCCCTTTCCACTCTCCTCTCTGTTCTTCCCCTCTTCCTCGAGCTCATCACACATTTTGCCCAAATTTTGTCAAGATTTGAAGGCCCCCATCCATTCAAGTGATCACAAAGGTAAGCAATTTGTCCTTTCATCTCTCATTGTTAGATTAGCTCTTGCAATGCTTTATATAGTGATTAATTTGTGGGTTTTAGTATTTTGGGAGGAATTATATGTGGTAGTTTATTTGATTTATATGCAATTTGAGCTCAAAATAACTCTTAGTTTGCATATGTAGGTGTGGTTTACTTAGTGCCTCCCCGTCTCCGTCCTAACCACCACCGATCATCCGCACCGTCCCGTCACCAGCACCACCTTGTGGTGAGCCTCTTGTTCTTATATTTTTTATATAAAAAAATCATGTTTGTGTGATTTAGATATATAGTTACTTGTATAACTATCTTACCCGTATGTTGTTTGTTATTCATAGTGCCATGGTTATATCCGTCCCCGTCGGCCCTCGTTCGGGTTATAATTCAAATGTGGTATATTTTCTTTTATAACTATTTGTTGCATTTCGTTTTTATGAAAAATTATGCCCATCAAGTTGACATAGGTATTTTTATCTAGGAGGTATGTGAATCAGAAATTCCAACCGACCCTATTGTCGAGAGGTTAAATTTAGTTGAAAGAGAAAACAAGTATTTGAAAGAAACATTGAAAAGAATTGAGTGGGAGAAGATGGAATTGGAGTTGTATGTTGCCGATGCCGTCGATGATCACAAGATCAAGATGGAAAAAATGTGCCTGAAGATTAGAAAGATTAGAAAATATGCCATTGATAGTGAGGCTTGGTATCATTATGCTGTTGGATCAATTGTTACCTTAGTTGCGATCTTGATAGCATTTGTTGTTGCATTTAAATGCTTTAGCTAGAGAGTTATTTATATGTTTGTTTTATGAGAATAAGTGTTGTATGAACTTTATGTATGAACTTGTATTAATTTAGTCTATTCGGTGCTGGTAATGAAGATGAGCCGGCAATGGATGTACGATGACCGATGCTCTCCCCAGTTCATTGATGGCGTGCATACTTTTCAGTTTGCAGCTCAGGCAAACTAGCGGGTGGATGGTTTTATGCCTTGTCCATGTGTTGGCTGTAAGAATGATTACAATTACTCTAACTCAAGAACCATTCACGTCCACCTATTTGAGTCCGGTTTCATGCCCCACTATAATGTTTGGACCAAGCATGGAGAAAGAGGGGTTATGATGGAAGACAATGAAGAAGAAGAGGACGACGATAGCTACCCTGGCCATGGGTTCCCTGAAGACGATGATACAACAATGGGGGAAGAAGCTGAGCCGGCAATGCGGGAAGAATCTGAGTCGGAAATGCGGGAAGAAGCTGAAGAAGAGGCACCAGATGAGCCAGCTGATGATCTAGGTCGGGCCATTGCCGATGTAGAGAGAAACTGCGCAAGTGAAAAGGATAAGAAGAAGTTGCAGCGCATGTTAGAGGATCACAAGAAATTGTTGTACCCGAATTGCGAAGCTGACAAGAAAAAGCTGGGCACCACATAGGAATTGCTGCAATGGAAGGCATAGAATGGTGTATCTGACAAGGGATTTGGAAAGTTGGTGGTAATGTTAAAGAATATGCTTCCAAAGGACAAAAAATTGCCCGAGAGTAGGTACAAAGCAAAGAAGGCTGTCTACCCTCTAGGGTTAGAGGTGCAGAATATACATGCATGCCTGACGACCCACAAGTATAGGGGATCTATCGTAGTCCTTTCAATAAGTAAGAGTGTCGAACCCAACGAGGAGCAGAAGGAAATGATAAGCGGTTTTCAGCAAGGTATTCTCTGCAAGTACTGAAATAAGTGGTAACAGATAGTTTTGTGATAAGATAATGTGTAACGAGCAACAAGTAACAAAAGTAAATAAAGTGCATCAAGGTGGCCCAATCCTTTTTGTAGCAAAGGACAAGCCTGGACAAATTCTGATATAAGGAAAAGCGCTCCGGAGGACACATGGGAATATCGTCAAGCTAGTTTTCATCACGTTCATATGATTCGCGTTTGGTACTTTGATTGACATGTGGGTGGACCGGTGCTTGGGTGCTGTTCTTACTTGAACAAGCATCCCACTTATGATTAACCTCTATTGCAAGCATTCACAACTACAACAAAAGTATTAAGGTAAACCTAACCATAGCATGAAACATATGGATCCAAATCAGCCCCTTACGAAGCAACGCATAAACTAGGGTTTGAGCTTCTATCACTATAGCAACCCATCATCTACTTATTACTTCCCAATGCCTTCCTCTAGGCCCAAATAATGGTGAAGTGTTATGTAGTCGACGTTCACATAACACCACTAGAGGCTAGACAACATACATCTTATCAAAATATCGAACGAATACCAAATTCACATGACTACTAATAGCAAGACTTCTCCCTTGTCCTCAGGAGCAAACGTAACTACTCACAAAGCATATTCATGTACATAATCAAAGGGGTAATAATATGCATAAAGGATCTGAACATATGATCTTCCACCAATTAAACCAACTAGCATCAACTACAAGGAGTAATTAACACTACTAGCAACCTACTAGCACCAATCCCGGACTTGACAAGAATTGGATACAAGAGATGAACTAGGGTTTTGAGATGAGATGGTGCTGATGAAGATGTTGATGGAGATTGCCCTCTCCCGATGAGAGGAGCGTTGGTGATGACGATGGCGATGATTTCCCCCTCCGGGAGGGAAGTTTCCCCGGCAGAACAGCTCTGCCAGAGCTCTAGATTGGATCCGCCAAGGTTCTGCCTCGTGGCGGCGGAGTTTCGTCCTGAAAGGTTGCTTCTTAATTTTTTCTCAACAAAAGACTTCATATAGGAGAAGATGGTCATCGGAGAGCCACCAGGGGGCCCACGAGGTAGGGGCGCGCCCTAGGGAGGGGGCGCCCCCACCCTCGTGGAAAGGGTGTGGGCCCCCTGGTCTTCATCTTTGGCGAGGATTTTTCATTATTTATTATAAGGTATTTCGTGGAGTTTCAGGACTTTTGGAGTTGTGCAGAATAGGTCTCTAATATTTGCTCCTTTTCCAGCCCATAATTCTAGCTGCCGGCATTCTCCCTCCTTATGTAAACCTTGTAAAATAAGAGAGAATAGCCATAAGTATTGTGACATAATGTGAAATAACAGCCCATAATGCAATAAATATCGATATAAAAGCATGATGCAAAATGGACGTATCAACTCCCCCAAGCTTAGACCTCGCTTGTCCTCAAGCGAAAGCAAATAACAATAAATATGTCCCCATTTTTAGAGGTATAGGCGTTGATAAAAATAAAATACGGACATGAGGGCATCATGATTATTCTCATAACAGCAACATACATAGATATTGTCATATGATTACTTATGTTCAAGTGATGATCTATTCACAATGCAAACATATGAATCAGAAGCCTTATTGAGAACCAACAAACTATAACCTCAGTCATTGAAGCAATTGCAATTTATCATAACATCAGAAAGAGTCTATGTCAGAGCTAAAAAGCAAGTACACATAGTCAACTATCATCTAGTCCTTCATAATTGCTAACACTCGCACAATACTTGTGGTTACGGAGTTTTAATCGGACACAGAGAAAGATAGGGGCTTATAGTTTCGCCCCACAACCTTTTTACCTCAAGGGTAATGTCAAAAACAGTAACTCATGCCCCCCTACATCCAATTAGATATATATATATATATATATATATATATATATATATATATATATATATATATATATCAGGTTCTTTCCAACATGCTGGGCTTGCCAAAGGATAAAATGAAAAAGGGAGAGGTGAAGATCACCATGACACTTGCATAAGGTAGAAGATAATAATAAAAGATAGGCCCTTCGCAGAGGGAAGCAGAGGTTGCCATGCGCTTTTATGGTTGGATGCACAAAATCTTAATGCGAAAGAACGACACTTTATATTGCCCCTTGTGATATGAACCTTTATTATGCAGTTTGTCTCTTTTATTACTTCCACATCACAAGATCGTATAAAGCTTATTTCTCCCACACCAATCATACATATTTAGAGCAATTTTTATTGCTTTGCACCGATGACAACTTACTTGAAGGATCTTACTCAATCCATAGGTAGATATGGTGGACTCTCATGGCAAAACTGGTTTAAGGGTATTTGGAAGCACAAGTAGTATCTCTACTTGGTGCTGAGAATTTGGCTAGCATGAGGGGGAAAGGCAAGCTCAACATGTTGGATGATCCATCACAACATACTTTATCTCAGATATAAGAAAACATAACCCATTATGTTGTCTTCCTTGTCCAACATCAACTCTTTAGCATGTCATATTTTGATGAGTGCTCCCAATCATAAAATATGTCAATAATAGTATATTTATATGTGAAACCTCTCTTTCCTTATTACTTCCTATTAATTGCAACGATGACCAAAGCTATGTCTGCCAACTCCCAATAACTTTTAATCATCACACTCTTTCTATGTGAAGTCATTACTATCAATAAGATCAATATGAACTTTTGTTTCTTCTTATTCTTTTTCTATTTTCTTTTATTCACCCAAGATCATAGCAAGAAAATCAAGCCCTTGACTCAACACTAATCTTTATTATATAGCTCACGGACTCGATTACATAGAGAGATCATAAAGCAAAACTTAAAACTAGATCATGCCATAAACTTTATTCTACTAGATCAAAATACTACTAATAGGATCGAACTAAGGAAAACGGTAAAGATAGGAGTTGTGATTGTGATACGATACCGGGGAGCCTCCCCCAAGCTTGGCAGTTGCCAAGGGGAATGCCCATACCCATGTGATTATATCTCCTTCTTTGTTGTTGGTGAAATATTCTTTGCGATGATTCCTCTCAGGATACGATTCTCCTCCTCGAGCTTGTTGACTTGCTTCTTGAGGTCCATTGTTTCCTTACGAAGCTTTCCTGTGACGGCTAAAGCTCCTTGCACCCAAGGGTGTTTCATAGCTGCGGGAGAACAAGTGAGACTCCTCTTCATATTTTCATAAGAAAGAAATCTAACATTGGAAGGGATAACCGAGTTTGGAATAGCTGAGCTCTGTAGTTCCCCCATCGTGAACCCAGCTCGGAAGCGAGAGGTGACTTCTTGATCCTCCATGGCATCTACCCTCATTAGGTCATCCTTCATCACATCCTCCGTTGCTGGCCCAAAGTGGTCAGGGTCGCCATTTGCCCTTGGTTCTGGTGCCGGATTAGATACCCAGCTCTCCCCGACTGACTCTTGAGAAGACATCTTGCTCTAATCTGCAGCAGCAACAGCTCAAAACAAAAACACAGGATATTTGCGTGATACGGGAGTCAAAATCTTCGGGACAATATATAGTGAACTTTTACCGACCAAAATACGTATCGTGCAAGACAACGGAGTCCGGAAGGCACACGAGGTGCTCACGAGGTAGGGGGCACGCCCAGGGGGGTAGGGCGCGCCCTCCTCCCTCGTGGGGCCCTCGTGTCCTTCCTGGACTGCTACTTAATTTTCTATTTTTCTAAATATTCCAAAACGGAGAAATATTGCCTTAAAAATTGTTTTGGAGTCGATTTACTTACCGTACCACATACCTATCCCTTATGTATTCCTCCGGGGTTACGGTTTCAATAATATTGATTTCAACATTTATGGGATTACCTGAAATATAATGTTTAAGTCTCTGACCGTTTACCACCTTCGGATTTGTGCCTTCGAAGTTGTTGATTTTTATGGCACCGGAATGATAGACCTCCTCGATAACATAGGGGTCTTCTCATTTAGAGAGAAGTTTTCCTGCAAAAAATCTTAAGCGAGAGTTGTATAGCAATACATAATCACCTACATTAAACTCACGCTTTTGTATCATTTTGTCATACCATCTTTTAACCTTTTCTTTAAACAACTTGGCATTTTCATAAGCTTGGGTTCTCCATTCATCAAGTGAGCTAATATCAAATAACCTCTTTTCACCAGCAAGTTTGAAATCATAATTGAGCTCTTTAATAGCCCAATATGCCTTATGTTCTAGTTCGAGAGGTAAGTGACATGCTTTTCCTTATACCATTTTATACGGAGACATACCTATAGGATTTTTATATGCAGTTCTATAGGCCCATAATGCATCATCAAGTTTCTTGGACCAATTCTTTCTAGACCTATTGAAAGTCTTTTGCAAAATTAATTTGAGTTCTCTATTACTCAATTCTACTTGACCACTAGACTGTGGGTGATACGGAGATGCAATTCTATGATTGACGTCATATTTAGCAAGCATTTTATGGAAATCACCATGAATAAAATGTGAACCACCATCAGTCATTAAATATCTAGGGACTCCAAACCTCGGAAAAATAACTTCTTTAAGCATTTTAAAAGAAGTGTTATGATCAGCACTACTAGTTGGAATAGCTTCTACCCACTTAGTAACGTAATACACAACAGCTAAAATATGTGTATATCCATTAGAGGCAGGAAAAGGTCCCATATAATCAAAGCCCCAAACGTCAAACGGTTCAATAACAAGTGAATAATTCATAGGCATTTCTTGACGTCTACTAATATTACCAATTCTTTGACATTCATCACAAGATAGGACAAACTTACGGGCATCCTTGAAGAGAGTAGGCCAATAAAAACTGGATTGCAATACCTTATGTGCAGTTCTATCTCCCGCGTGGTGTCCTCCATAAGTTTCGGAGTGGCACTTGCGTAGGATCTGTTCCTGTTCATGCTCAGGTACACAACGTCTAATAACACCATCTACTCCTTGTTTATAAAGATATGGGTCATCCCAAAAGTAATGTCTCAAATCATGGAAGAACTTTTTCTTTTGTTGGTATGTGAAGCTAGGTGGTATAAATTTAGCAACTATGTAATTAGCATAATCAGCATACCAAGGGGTACTACGAGAAGTACTTATGACATTTAATTCTTCATCAGGAAAGCTATCATCAATAGGTAGTGGGTCATCAAGGACATTCTCTAACCTAGATAAATTGTCTGCAACGGGGTTCTCAGCTCATTTTCTATCAACAATATGCAAATCAAATTCTTGTAGCAAGAGAATCCATCTAATAAGTCTAGGTTTAGCATCTTTCTTCTCCATAAGATATTTAATAGCAGCATGATCAGTGTGGATAGTTACTATAGAATCAGCAATATAAGGTCTGAACTTATCACAAGCAAATACAACTGCTAAAAGTTCTTTTTCAGTAGTATCATAATTTCTTTGGCCATTGTTTAGAGTCTTACTAGCATAATGGATAACATTTAATTTCTTATCAACTCTTTGCCCTAGAACAGCACCTACGGCATAATCACTAGCATCACACATAATTTCAAAGGGTAAATTCCAATCAGGTGGCTGAACAATAGGTGCAGAGACTAATGCTTTCTTAAGTATTTTAAATGCTTCTACACAATCATCATCAAAGACAAATGGTATATCTTTTTGTAATAAATTATTCAGAGGCCGAGAAATTTTTGGGAAGTCCTTAATGAACCTCCTATAAAATCCGGCGTGACCAAGGAAACTTCTTACACCTTTGGTGTCCTTTGGACATGACATCTTTTCAATAGCATCAACCTTGGCTTTATCAACTTCAATACCTCTTTTAGAAACTTTATGCCCCAAGACAATACCTTCATTAACCATAAAGTGGCACTTTTCCCAATTCAAGACAAGATTAGTTTCTTCACATCTCTGCAAAACTCGATCAAGATTGCTCAAGCAATCATCAAACGAAGATCCATAGACGGAAAAGTCGTCCATGAAAACCTCACAAATCTTTTCACAAAAGTCAGAGAATATAGCCATCATGCATCTTTGAAAGGTAGCAGGTGCATTACATAAACCAAAAGGCATACATCTATAAGCAAAAGTACCAAAAGGGCATGTAAAAGTAGTCTTTGATTGATCTTTAGCCGACACAGGTATTTGAGAGAAACTAGAATAACCATCTAGAAAGCAGTAATGTGTATGTTTGCATAATCTTTATAACATTTGATCGATAAAAGGTAAGGGGTAATGATCTTTCTTAGTAGCCTTATTTAATTTGCGGAAATCAATTACCATCCTATAAACTGTAATAATTCTTTGTGGAATCAATTCATCTTTATCATTAGGAACAACAATAATACCTCCCTTCTTAGGGACACAATGAACATGACTTACCCACTCACTATCAGCAACGGGATAAATTATACCTGCCTCCAGAAGCTTTAGTATTTCTTTTCTTACCACTTCTTTCATTTTAGGATTCAGACGTCGTTGAGGATCATGAACTGGTTTGACATCTGCCTCCAAATTTATTTTATGTTGAGATATAGTGGGGCTAATGCCCTTAAGATCATCAAGAGTATATCCAATAGCAGCACGGTGCTTCTTCAGAGTTTTCAATAATCTTTCTTCTTCATGCTCTGAAAGGTTAGCACTAATAATAACAGGATATATCTTCTTTTCATCAAGATAAGCATATTTAAGATTATCAAGCAACGGTTTAAGCTCAAACACGGGATCACCCTTAGGTGGAGGGAGATCCCCTAGGATTTCAACAGGAAAATTGTGTTTCAGAATAGGTTCCTATTTAAAGAATACTTCATCTATTTCCCTTCTTTCATTCATAAACATATCATTCTCATGGTCTAGCCAATATTGTTCTAAAGGATCATTAGGAGGTACGACAATAGAAGCAAGACCAATAATTTCATCCTTACTAGGCAATTCTTCTTCACGGTGTTGTTTACTAAATTTAGAGAAATTAAACTCATGAGTCATATCATCTAAGCCGACAGTAACAACATCCCTTGTGCAATCTATGGTAGCATTAACAGTATTTAAGAAGGGTCTATCAAATATAATGGGACAAAAGCTATCTTGTGGGGAACCAAGAAAAAGAAAATCAGAAGGATATTTAGTTTTCCCACACAAGACTACAACATCTCTAACAATTCCCATTGGTGAAATAGTATCTCTATTAGCAAGTTTAATAGTAACATCAATTTCTTCTAACTCAACAGGTGCAATGTCATGCATAATTTCTTTGTATAACTCAATAGGTATTGCACTAGCACTAGCGCCCATATCACATAAGCCATGATAACAATGTTCTCCTATTTTAACAGAAATAACAGGCACGCCTACCACAGGTCTATGTTTATCTTTAGCACAAGGTTTAGCAATTCTAGCATTTTCACCACAGAAGTGAATAACATGCTCATCAATATTATCAGACAAGAGATCTTTAACAATAGCAACATTAGGTTCAACTTTAACTTGTTCAGGAGGTATATAAGTTCTAATATTGCTTTTACAAACCACAGTTGAAGCTTTAGCATGATCCTTTATTCTAATAGGGAAAGGTGGTTTCTCATAATAAGGAGTGGGAACAATAGGATCATTATAAGTAATAGTCTTTTCTTCAACTTTAATAGGTGCAGCTACTTTTACTTCTATGGGAGGATGATATTTAAACCACTTCTCCTTAGGGAGATCAGCATAAGTAGCAAAGGATTCACAGAAAGAAGCTACTATCTTATAATCAAGTCCATATTTAGTGCTAAACTTATGGAAAATATCGGTATCCATAAAAGATTTAACAAAATCAAACTTAGGTGTCATACCTGACTCCTTACCTTTGTCGAGGTCCCAATCTTTAGAGTTGCGTTTAATTATATCCAATAAATCCCATCTAAATCCAATAGTCTTCATCATAAAAGAGCCAGCACAAGAAGTATCGAGCATGGTGCGATTATTTTTAGAAAGCCGATCATAAAAATTCTGAAGAATTGTTTCTCTTGGGAGCTCATGATTGGGGCATGAATATAACATTGATTTAAGCCTCCCCCAAGCTTGATCGATGCTTTCTCCTTCACGAGGCCAAAAATTAAATATATAATTGCGGTCACGATGAACAAGATGCATAGGGTAATACTGTTGATGAAATTCCAATTTCAATCTTCTATAATTCCATGATTTCGTATCATCACATAGCCAATACCATATCAATGCGTCTCCCTTCAAAGATAAAGGGAAGACCTTCTTCTTAGCAACATCATCGGGTATACCCGCAAGCTTAAATAATCCACAAACTTCATCCACATATATTAGGTGTTCATCAGGATGCTTTGTTCCATCTCCTGTAAAAGGATTAGCTAGCAGTTTTGCTATCATACCCGAAGGATACTCATAAGGAATTTCATTTTCAATAGGTTCAGTAGATTGAGGAGCAACTCTTTGCTCTACTGGCCGGGGTGATGATACCCCGAACAAGCCCCTCAGAGGATTACTTTCCATAGTAACAAGTGATAGTAAATTTCAGCACACTATATAAATTTTTCCTTACCAAATTCCACCTACCAAAGGCGCTTCACTCCCCGGCAACGATGCCAGAAAAGAGTCTTGATGACCCACAAGTATAGGGGATATATCGTAGTCCTTTCGATAAGTAAGAGTGTCGAACCCAATGAGGAGCAGAAGGAAATGATAAGAGCTTTTCAGCAAGGTATTCTCTGCAAGTACTGAAATAAGTGGTAACAGATAGTTTTGTGATAAGATAATGTGTAACGAGCAACAAGTAACAAAAGTAAATAAAGTGCAGCAAGGTGGCCCAATACTTTTTGTAGCAAAGGACAAGCCTGGACAAACTCTTATATAAGGAAAAGCGCTCCCGAGGACACATGGGAATATCATCAAGCTAGTTTTCATCACGTTCATATGATTCGCGTTCGGTACTTTGATAATTTGACATGTGGGTGGACCGGTGCTTGGGTGTTGTTCTTACTTGAACAAGCATACCACTTATGGTTAACCTCTATTGCAAGCATCCGCAACTACAACAAAAGTATTAAGGTAAACCTAACCATAGCATGAAACATATGGATCCAAATCAGCCCCTTACGAAGCAACGCATAAACTAGGGTTTAAGTTTCTGTCACTCTAGAAACCCATCATCTACTTATTACTTCCCAATGCCTTCCTCTAGGCCCAAATAATGGTGAAGTGTTATGTAGTCGACGTTGACATAACATCACTAGAGGCTAGACAACATACATATTATCAAAATATCGAACGAATACCAAATTCACATGACTACTAATAGCCAGACTTCTCCCTTGTCCTCGGGAACAAACGTAACTACTCACAAAGCATATTCATGTTCATTATCAGAGGGGTAATAATATGCATAAAGGATCTGAACATATGATCTTCCACCAATTAAACCAACTAGCATCAACTACAAGGAGTAATTAACACTACTAGCAACCTACTAGCACCAATCCTGGACTTGTAGACAAGAATTGGATACAAGAGATGAACTAGGGTTTTGAGATGAGATGGTGCTGATGAATATGTTGATGGAGATTGCCCTCTCCCGATGAGAGGAGCGTTGGTGATGACGATGGCGATGATTTCCCCCTCCAGGAGGGAAGTTTCCTCGGCAGAACAGCTCTGCCGGAGCTCTAGATTGGATCCGCCAAGGTTTCGCCTCGTGGCGGCGGAGTTTCGTCCCGAAAGGTTGCTTCTTATTTTTTCTCGACGAAAGACTTCATATAGGAGAAGATGGTCATCAGAGAGCCACCAGGGGCCCACGAGTTAGGGGGCGCGCCCTAGGGGGGCGCCCCCCACCCTCATGGAAAGGGTGTGGGCCCCCTGGTCTTCATCTTTGGCGAGGATTTTTCATTATTTATTATAAGGTATTCCGTGGAGTTTCAGGACTTTTCGAGTTGTGCAGAATAGGTCTCTAATATTTGCTCCTTTTCTAGCCCAGAATTCCAGCTGCCGGCATTCTCCCTCCTTATGTAAACCTTGTAAAATAAGAGAGAATAGCCATAAGTATTGTGACATAATGTGAAATAACAGCCCATAATGCAATAAATATCGATATAAAAGCATGATGCAAAATGGACGTATCAATGTCCTAATGACTGCATCCTCTACCGCGGTGAGTACGCGAATTTGAACGCATGCCCTGTATGCGGTGCATTGCGCTATAAGATCAGCCACGATGACCCTGGTGATGTCGAGGGCGAGCGCCCCAGGAAGAAGATTCCTGCCAAGGTGATGTGGAATGTGATACATATCCAGCATATCTATAATTTTTTATTGTTCCATGTTATTATATTATCTGTTTTGGATGTTTAATGGGTGTTATTATGCACTTTTATATTATTTTGGGGACTAACCTATTAACTGAAGGCTGGTATAAATTGCTGTTTTTTGCTTATTTCAGTGTTTCGTAGAAAAGGAATATCAAACGGAATGAAACCTTCATGAGGATCGTTTTTTGAACAAACGCAATCCAGGAGACTTGGAGTGGACGTCAAGGAAGCAGCGAGGAAGACACAAGGCAGGAGGGCGCGCCCCTGGGGGTGGGCACGCCCCCACCCTTGTGGGCCCCTCATGGCTACACCGACCTACTTCTTTCGCCTATATATACTCATATATCCTGAAAACATCCAGGAGCACCACGAAACCCTATTTCCATCACCGTAACCTTCTGTACCCGTGAGATCCCATCTTGGGGCCTTTTTCGGCGCTCCACCGGAGGGGGAATCGATCATGGAGGGATTCTACATCAACACCATTGCCTCTCCGATGATGTGTGATTAGTTTACCATAGACCTTCTGGTCCATAGTTATTAGCTAGATGGCTTCTTCTCTCTCTTTCGATCTCAATACAAAGTTCTCCTTGATTCTCTTGGAGATCTATTCGATGTAATTATTTTTGTGGTGTGTTTGTCGAGATCCGATGAATTGTGGGTTTATGATCAAGATTATCTATGAACAATATTTGATTCTTCTCTGAATTCTTATATGCTTGATTTAAATATCTTTGCAAGTCTCTTCGAATTATCAGTTTGGTTTGGCCTACTAGATTGATCTTTCTTGCAATGGGAGAAGTGCTTAGCTTTGGGTTCAATCTTGCGGTGTCCTTTCCCAGTGATAGCAGTGGCAGCAAGGCACGTATTGTATTGTTGCCATCGAGGATAAAAAGATGGGTTTTATATCATATTGCTTGGGTTTATCCCTCTACATCATGCCATCTTGCCTAATGTGTTACTCTGTTCGTATGAACTTAATACTCTAGATGCATGCTAGATAGCGGTTGATGTGTGGAGTAATAGTTGTAGATGCAGAATCGTTTCGGTCTAGTTGTCACGGACGTGATGCCTATATACATGATCATGCCTAGATATTCTCATAACTATGCGCTTTTCTATCAATTGCTCGACAGTAATTTGTTCACCCACCGTAGATTATGCTATC
This sequence comes from Triticum aestivum, assembly GCF_018294505.1. Classification (NCBI taxonomy): domain Eukaryota; kingdom Viridiplantae; phylum Streptophyta; class Magnoliopsida; order Poales; family Poaceae; genus Triticum; species Triticum aestivum. Next base: position 433,328,175 of record NC_057803.1, read on the forward strand.
TTGAGAGAAGCCACTAGTGAGACCAATGGCCCTCGGGTCTATTCTCCATCATATTAATCTCCCATCAACTAGCTATTTATGTTGCCATTTATTTTGCAATCTTTACTTTTCAATCTATACAACAAAAATACCAAAAATATTTATCTTATTATCTTTATCAGATCTCACTTCTGCAAGTGGCCGTGAAGGGACTGACAACCCCTTTATCGCGTTGGTTGCAAGGTTCTTGATTGTTTGTGCAGGTATGAGGGATTTGCGTGTAGTCTCGTACTGGATTGATACCTTGGTTCTCAAAAACTGAGGGAATACTTACGCTACTTTGCTGCATCACCCTTTCCTCTTCAAGGGAAAACCAACGCATGCTCAAGAGGTAGCAAGAAGGATTTCTGGCGCCGTTGCCGGGGATATCTACGCACAAGTCAAGACATACCAAGTACCCATCACAAACTCTTCTCCCTCGCATTACATTATTTGCCATTTGCCTCTTGTTTTCCTCTCCCCCACTTCGCCCTTGCCATTTTATTCTCCCTCTTTTTCCGTCTGTCTCTTTCCACTAGCTTCTTGTGTGTCTGTGTGTTAGATCATTTGTTTCGTCATCATGGCTAGTCCTTCTATCATTTTTAGTACTCCCGATCAGGAAGTTATTAATTTTAAACAAAGGGAGGTAGAAAATCTAAAAGATGCTTGGCATAGAATTTGCAATGCTCAGAATAGATCTACTAAGAGGCAATCTACTTCCGTTCTTCTTCGCAATTTTTATGTAGGCATCACTCCTTGGAACAGATATATTCTTGATACCACTACCGGAGGGAATTTCTTGGGTAGCCATACTTTTGATTCTTATAATGCTATGTTAGATTTGTTTGGCCCACCACCTCTTTTGGTTAATGGAACTATTTTAACTTTGGAACATGTGATGCAAAGGCTTGAAATTATTGAAAATAAAGTTTCCACTTTAGAGTTGATTGCAATTTTGGATAAAAAGATCCACAACCAAATTACCCAATACGGATCTAAGGTAGTAGTTGCACTTAAATTTTTTAAAGAAAAGGAACCCATAGTTAACAAAAAGATAGATCAAGATTCCACAAGAATTGATAAAATTGAGGATATTATTACAAACTTAGGGTCTGCCTTTTCTTCCGAGAAAAATACCCAAAATCCTCCTACTAATAAAGTTGCCAAGTTTATGTATGTGCCTAAAAATAAAGGTGAATCTTCTAGTAAGGAAAATGCGGATCTCAAATCAATAAGTGTTCACCCCAACTTTTTCGCTATATCATTAAGGAACCTTTTGCTACAAATGAATTTCTTGATTTCTTGCCTAGGAGTTTGATCATTAATAAAAAGAAGGAAACTCCTAAGGGTTATAAGGGTTCCTTTGAATAAATGCCAACCAAAGATGACAATACCTAAATCTATTCTTGCTTTCATGCCTAGCTAGGGGCGTTAAACGATAGCGCTTGTTGGGAGGCCACCCAATTTTTTTTGTTTCTTGATTTTTGTTTCGTTTTAGTAATAAATAATTCATCTACCTTCTGTTTAGATGTGGTTTTACATTTTTAATTAGTGTTTGTGCCAAGTAGAACCTTTGGGAAGACTTGGGGAAAGTCTTTGCGATCTTGCTGTAAAAAACAGAAACTTTAGCGCTCACGAGATTAGCTGCCATGTTTTACTGGTGAGTGCTATTAGGTTGATTCTTTTTTCATATGATTAGTAGAAAAATTCCTCACGTCCAACAATTTATTTCAGAATTTGTGGGGTTACATAAGTATACGTTTGATACAGATTTCTAGAGATTGTTCTATTTTTGACAGATTCTGTTTTTCGTGTGTTGTTTGCTTATTTTGATGAATCTATGGCTAGTATCGGGGGGTATGAACCATAGATAAGTTGGAATATAGTAGTTTTAACACCAATATAAATAAAGAATGATTTCATTAGAGTACCTTTAACTGGTGGTTTGTTTTCTTATACTAACGGAGCTCATGAGATTTTCTGTTGAGTTTTGTGTTGTGAAGTTTTCAAGTTTTGGGTAAAGATTTGATGGATTTTGAAATAAGGAATGGCAAGAGCCTAAGATATTGCACCCCAAGGTAAAATTCAAGTACAATCAAAAGCCTAAGCTTGGGGATGCCCCGGAAGGCATCCCCTCTTTCGTCTTCGTCCATCAGTAACTTTACTTGAGGCTATATTTTTATTCACCACATGATATGTGTTTTGCTTGGAGAGTCTTGTATGATTAGAGTCTTTGCTTATAAGTTTACCACAATCATCCTTGCTGTACACACATTTTGGAGAGACACACATGAATCGGAATTTATTAGAATACTCTATGTGCTTCACTTATATATTTTGAGCTAGATAATTTTGCTCTAGTGCTTCACTTATATCTTTTTAGAGCGTGGTGGTGGTTTTATTTTGTAGAAATTATTGATCTCTCATGCTTCAATTATATCATTTTGAGAGTCTTTTAGAACAGAATGGTAATTTGCTTTGGCTATAAAATTAGTCCTAATATGATAGGCATCCAAGATGGGTATAATAAAAACTTTCATGAAAAGTGAATTGAATACTACGAGAAGTTTAATACTTGATGATTCTTTTGAGATATGAAGATGGTAATATTAGAGTCGTGCTAGTTGAGTAGTTGTGAATTTGAGAAATACTTGTGTTGAGGTTTGCAAGTCCCGTAGCATGCACGTATGGTGACCGTTGTGTGACAAATTTGAAACATGAGGTGTTCTTTGATTGTCATCCTTATGAGTGGCGGTCGGGGGCAAGCGATGGTCTTTTCCTACCAATCTATCCCCCTAGGAGCATGCACGTAATGCTTGGTTTTTGATGACTTGTAGATTTTTGAAATAAGTATGTGAGTTCTTTATGACTAATGTTGAGTCCATGGATTATACGCAATCTCACCTTTCCATCATTGCTAGCCTCTTCAGTACCGTGCATTGCCCTTTCTCACCTTGAGAGTTGGTGCAAACTTCGCCGGTGCATCCAACCCCTGTGATATGATATGCTCTATCACACATAAACCTCCTTATATCTTCCTCAAAACAGCCACCATACCTACCTATTATGGCATCTCCCTAGCCTGTTGATTAGCCGCGTCAATGTGAGACTTTCTCCTTTTTTGTCTTCTCCACACAACCTCCATTATCATATTCTATTCCACCCATAGTGCTATGTCCATGGCTCACGCTCATGTACTGCGTGAAAGTTGAAAAAAGTTTGAGATTACTAAAGTATGAAACAATTGCTTGGCTCGTCATCGGGGTTGTGCATGATGAGCGAATTTTTGTGTGACGAAAATGAAGCATCACCAAACCATATGATTTTATAGGGATAAGCTTTCTTTGGCCATGTTATTTTGAGAAGACATAATTGCTTAGTTAGTATGCTTGAAGTATTATTATTTTTATGTCATTATTAAAATTTTATATTGAATCTTTCAGATCTGAACATTCATGCCACAATAAAGAGAATTACTATGAAAATTATGACAGGTAGCATTCCACATCAAAAAATCTGTTTTTATCATTTTCCTACTCGAGGACGAGAAGGAATTAAGCTTGGGGATGCTTGATACGTCTCCAACGTATCTATAATTTTTGATTGTTCCATGCTATTATATTATCTATTTTGGATGTTCAATGGGCTTTATTATGCACTTTTATATTATTTTTGGGACTAACCTATTAATCGAAGGCCGAGTGCAGATTGCTATTTTTTTGCCTATTTCAGTGTTTCGCAGAAATGGAATATCAAACGGAATCCAAACGGAATGAAACCTTCACGAGGATCATTTTTTTGGAACAAATGCAATCCAGGAGACTTGGAGTGGACGTCAAGGAAGTAGCGAGGAAGCCACAAGGCAGGAGGGCGCGCCCCCAACCTTGTGGGCCCCTCGTGGCTCCACTGACCTACTTCTTTCGCCTATATATACTCATTTACCCTGAAAACATCCAGGAGCACCACGAAACCCTATTTCCACCGCCGCAACCTTCTGTACCTGAGATCCCCTGTTGGGGCCTTTTCCAGTGCTTCGCCGGAGGGGGAATCGATCATGGAGGGCTTCTACATCAATACCATAGCCTCTCCGATGATGTGTAAGTAGTTTACCACAGACCTCCGGGTCCATAGTTATTAGCTAGACGGCTTCTTCTCTCTCTTTGGATCTCAATACAAATTTCTCCTCGATTCTCTTGGATATCTATTCCATGTAATTCTTTTTGCGGTGTGTTTGTCGAGATCCGATGAATTGTGGATTTATGATCAAGATTATCTATGAACAATATTTGATTCTTCTCTGAATTCTTATATGCATGATTTAAATATCTTTGCAAGTCTCTTCAAATTATCAGTTTGGTTTGACCTACTAGATTGATCTTTCTTGCAATGGGAGAAGTGCTTAGCTTTGGGTTCAATCTTGTGGTGTCCTTTCCCAGTGACAGCAGGGGCAGCAAGGCACGTATTGTATTGTTGCCATCGAAGATAAAAAGCTGTGGTTTATATCATATTGCTTGAGTTTATCCCTCTACAGCATGTCATCTTGCCTAATGCATTACTTTGTTTGTATGACCTTAATACTCTAGATGCATGCTGGATAGCGGTCGATGTGTGGAGTAATAGTAGTAGATGCAGAATCGCTTCGCTCTACTTGTCACGGACGTGATGTCTATATACATGATCATGCCTAGATATTCTCATAACTAGGCGATTTTCTATCAATTGCTCGACAGTAATGTGTTCACCCACCATAGATTATGCTATCTTGAGAGAAGCCACTAGTGAAACCTATGGCCCTCGGGTCTATTCTCTATCATATTAATCTCCCGTCAACTAGCATTTCTGTCGCCGTTTATTTTGCAATCTTCACTTTTCAATCTATACAACAAAAATACCAAAAATATTTATCTTATTATATTTATCAGATCTCACTTTTGCAAGTGGCCGTGAAGGGACTAACAACCCCTTTATCGCGTTGGTTGCAAGGTACTTGATTGTTTGTGCAGGTACGAGGGATTTGCGTGTAGTCTCCTACTGGATTGATACCTTGGTTCTCAAAAACTGAGGGAAATACTTATGCTACTTTGCAGCATCACCCTTTCCTCTTCAAGGGAAAACCAACGCATGCTCAAGAGGTAGCAGTATGCTCCTATAATACCATGGTTGAAACATTTGTTACAAAACAAAGAGCATGCCAAGGTGATGTGATGGCACAGAGAAGACCGTAAGAAACACGGGAAGTTGGGAGTACCCGCTGTCGGGTCGCGGTGGAGAAAATCGAGAGAAATTACAGGGAGGACTTTGTAGGTGACGAAAGGAACGTATGGTTTGGACTAAGCATAGATGGCATTAATCCTTGTGGGGAGCACAGCAGCAACCATAGCACCTGGCCTGTGACTCTATGTATGTATAAACTTCCTCCTTGGTTGTGCGTGAAGCAAAAGTTCATTATGATGCCAGTGCTCATCCATGGCCCTAAGCAACCCGGCAACGACATTGATGCGTACCTAAGGCCATTAGTTGAAGAACTCTTACAGGTGTGGAATGGAAAAGGTGTACGTCCGTGGGATGAGCACATGGGGGGAAGAATTTGACCTAAAGGCGTTGCTGTTCGTGACCATCAAAGTTTGGCCGGCTCTTAGTAACCTTTCAAGACAGACAAACAAGGGATACCGCGCATGCATGCACTATTTGGATGATACCGACAATATATATTTGAATAATTTTAAGAAGAATGTGTACCTGGGACATCATCGATTTCTTCCGAGCAAGCATCCCATAAGAAAGAAAGGCAATCGTTTCAAAGGTGAGGCGGATCACCGGACAAAGCCTCGCCACCGTACTGGTGCTGATGTACATGATATGGTCAAGGATTTGAAGGTAGTCTTTGGAAAGGGACCTGCTACCTCTTGAGCATGCGTTAGTTTTCCCTTGAAGAGGAAAGGGTGATGTAGGAAAGTAGCGTAAGTATTTCCCTCAGTTTTTGAGAACCAAGGTATCAATCCAGTAGGAGACTACACGCAAGTTGCCTAGTACCTGCACAAACAATCGAGAACCTTGCAACCAAGGCGATAAAGGGGTTTTCAGTCCCATCATGACCACTTGCAAAAGTGAGATCTGATAAAGATAATAAGATAATTTTTTTGGTATTTTTGTTGTATAGATTGAAAAGTACAGATTGCAAAATAAAATAAATAGTAAACTAGAATTGTAGATCGGAAACTTATATGATATAAAATAGACTCGGGGGCCATAGGTTTCACTAGTGGCTTCTCTCATGATAGCATGTATTACGGTGGGTGAACAAATTAGTACCGAGCAATTGATAGAAAAGCGCATAATTATGACAATATCTAGGCATGATTATGAAATATAGGCATCACGTCCATGTTAAGTAGACCAAAACAATTATGCATCTAGTACTATTACTCCACACATCAACCGCTATCCAGCATGCATCTAGAGTATAAAGTTCATAAGAACAAAGTAATGCTTTAGGCAAGATGACATGATGTGGAGAAATAAACTCAAGCAATATGATATAAACCCCATCTTTTTATCCTCGATGGTAACAATACAATATTTGCCTTGCTACCCCTACTATCACTGGGAAAGGACAATGCAAGATTGAACTCAAAGCTAAGCACTTCTCCCATTGCAAGAAAGATCAATCTAGTAGGCAAAACAAAACCGATAATTCGAAGAGACTTGCAAAGATAACAAATCATGCATATAAGAATTCAGAGAGGAACCAAATATCCTTCATAGATAAACTTGATCATAAATCCAAAATTCATCGGATCTCGGCAAACACACCGCAAAAGAATATTACATCAAACAAATCTCCATGAACATCGAGGAGAACTTTGTATTGAGAACCAAAGAGAGAGAAGAAGCCATCTAGCTAATAACTATGGAGCCGAAGGTCTGTGGTAAACTACTCACACATCATCGGAGAGGCTATGGTGTTGATGTAGAAGCCCTCCATGATTGAATCCCCCTCTGGAAGATCGCCAGAAAAGGCCCTAGATGGGATCTCACGGGTACAGAAGGTTGTGGCGGTGGAAAAGTGGTTTTGTGGCTCCCCTGGATGTTTTTAGGGTATAAGAGTATATATAGGCGAAAGAAGTACATTGGTGGAGCTACGAGGGGCCCATGAGGGTGGGGGGCACGCCCTCCTACCTCGTGGCCGCCTCGTTGCATCTCTGACTTCCACTCCAAGTCTATTGGATTTGCATTTGTTCCAAGAAAGATCCTCGCGGAGGTTTCGTTCCGTTTGGATTTCGTTTGATATTCCTTTTCTGTGAAACACTGAAATAGGCAAAAAACAGAAACTCGCACTGGGCCTCCAGTTAATAGGTTAGTCCCAAAAATAATATAAAAGAGCATATTAAAGCCCATTAAACATGCAAAACAGATAATATAATAGCATGGAACAATAAAAAAATTATAGATACGTTTGAGACGTATCAGCATCCCCAAGCTTAATTCCTGCTCGTCCTCGAGTAGGTAAATGATAAAAATAGAATTTTTGATGTGGAATGCTTCCTAACATAATTTTCAATGTATTTTTATTTATTGTGGCATGAATATTCAGATCCGAAATATTCTAGACAAAAGTTTAATATTGACATAAAAATAATACTACTTCAAGCATACTAACCAAGCAATTATGTCTTCTCAAAATAGCATAGCCAAAGAAAGCTCATCCCTACAAAATCATATAGTTTGGCCATGCTTCATTTTCGTCACACAAAATGCTCTCATCATGCACAACCCCGATGACAAGCCAAGCAATTGTTTCATACTTTAGTATTCTCAAACTTTTTTAACTTTCACGCAATACATGAGAGCGAGCCATGGACATAGCACTATAGGTGGAACATAATATAATGATGGAGGTTGTCTGGAGAAGAAAAAAAGGTAGAAAGTCTCACATCGACGCGGCTAATCAACGGGCTATGGAGATGCCCATCAATTGATGTCAATGCGAGGAGTAGGGATTGCCATGCAACGGATGCACTAGAGCTATAAATGTATGAAAGCTCAACAAAAGAAACTAAGTGGGTGTGCATCCAACTTGCTTGCTCATGAAGACTAGGGATTTTTGAGGAAGCCCATTGTTGGAATATACAAGCCAAGTTCTATAATGAAAATTCCCATTAGTATATGAGAGTGAGAAAATAAGAGACTCTCTATCATGAAGATCATGGTGTTACTTTGAAGCACAAGTGTGGAAAAAGGATAGTAACATTGTCCCTTCTCTCTTTTTCTCTCATTTTTGGGGCCTTCTCTTTTTTGTCCTTTCTCTTTTTTTGCTCACACGGGACAATGCTCTAATAATGATGATCATCACACTTCTATTTATTTACAACTCAAAAATTACAACTCGATACTAGAACGAAATATGACTCTATATGAATACCTCCGGCGGTGTACCGGGATATGCAATGATTCAAAAGTGACATGTAAATAAAATTATGAGCGGTGGCTTTGCCACAAATACGATGTCAACTACATGATCATGTAAGGCAATATGACAATGATGAAGCGTGTCATAATAAACGGAACGGTGGAAAGTTGCATGGCAATATATCTCGGAATGGCTATGGAAATGCCATAATATGTAGGTATGGTGGCTGTTTTGAGGAAGATATAAGGAGGCTTATGTGTGATAGAGCGTATCATATCACGGGGTTTGGATGCACCGGTGAAGTTTGCACCAACTCTCGAGGTGAGAAAGGGCAATGCACGATACCGAAGAGGCTAGCAATGATGGAAGGGTGAGAGTGCGTATAATCCATGGACTCAACATTAGTCATAAAGAACTCACATACTTATTGCAAAAATCTACAAGTCATCAAAACCAAGCACTACGCGCATGCTCCTAGGGGGATAGATTGGTAGGAAAAGACCATCGCTCGTGCACGACTGCCACTCATAAGGAGGACAATCAAAGAAACACCTCATGCTTCAAATTTGTTACACAACGGTTACCATACGTGCATGCTACGGGACTTGCAAACCTCAACACAAGCATTTCTCAAATTCACAAATACTCAACTAGCATGACTCCAGTATCACCATCTTCACATCTCAAAACAATCATCAAGTATTGTAACATCCCAAATTTTCAATTTGGAATGTTATACATAGATCATTCATGCATATCATATTTTATTGCATTTCGTTTCGCGATCCTCGAAATCCTAAGCGACTCAAGGACCCTCGGAGAGAGTTGGGGATTTCCCAGTTTTCATATTTGAGTTTTATCAAATATTGAAACGAGGATTTTGGTTTTAATTATTTTTCTCTCCGAAAATATTTCATATTAAAATACATGAGAGGAGATAATATGACTTCTCCAAAATAAATGAAATATTGGAGAAAAAAGATTAAAATCAAATATTTGATTTTATCCGTAGTTTATTGCTATTTTATTTGAATTAGAAAAATTGCACATTTTTCAAAGTTGCATTTTAGGGCCAAGAAAATGTTCATCTTGTTCTAAATATTTTATTTAGATGGCAAAAATTTGTTTTGGCATTTTAGAATATTAATTTATTTTCGAGGATTTTTTTTAGTTTCAACGGAATTATAAAAAAATGCACAGTGGCTAACTGGGCCGAAGCCCAGCCGCCGGCCCACATTCCCCGCGCGCCACCTCCCACCAGGAGACCGAGCCGCCGCCGCCTTGGACGAGGAGTCCGGCCGGGACTCCCCTCACCCCCGCCTTGGCCCCTCCTCCAAGCCGCCGCCCTCCCCCTCTCTTAAATACCTCGCCCCCAGAGCCCCGCCACCACCAGCCACCCCGCCGCCCGCAGCCGCGTCGCCGCCTCTGCCGCACTTCTCCGCCGCCGACGCCGTCGCTGTCGCCTCGCCGCCGCAGTCCGCCACCGCAGCCCCGCCTCACCGGAGCTACACCGGAGGTACCACCGCCGTTCGTCGCCGCCGGGTTTTGTTTTAAAAAAACCGCTTCGGTTTTTTTTAAAGAAAAACCCTAGTTCATTTTTTTAGATCGGTTCGCTGGTTTTCTTAGTTTATCTTTTTAGCGGACGTTCGTCCATATGTTCGTCCGTACGTTCATTTTAACAAACGGTTTTCGTTCGATAGTTACAGACAACGAACGTTCGTTCGTTAGCTTGTTTGTCAGTTTTCTTTTTCTCGGATTTTCCGTGATTATTTTCGATCGCGATTTCTCATCCGATTTTCGTTTTAGTTTATCTTTTTGCTCGTTTGTCGGAATCAGTCGATTCAAGCGCCTAGATCTTCGTCTCGAAACCCTCTTTCTGTTTAACCAACTTGAACAAGCTTTTGCTACTGTAAAATTTGACCTTAGTCCAGATTAGTAAACGGATTTTGTTTCTTTCACAGTTTGAGTTTCGTTGCTCTGTTTGATTTGATTCTTTTCGCAAACCGGAGTTCTAAAGTTGAACTTTCTGTTTAGACTTTCTTATTTGAGTTTTACTCGTATTTCTTTGCTTGATTGCTTATGTATGCTATTGTTTGTTTGCGATAGAACACCCGGAGTGCGAAGTGTGCTACTACGAGTCCCTATGTCACACCCTAGCTGGTTCATGCATTAGAGTGTTGCATCATTTCTACTTTTACAGAAACTTGAAATGGGGATGACAGAACCCCCAGCACCCCCCTGGAAACAACTAGGGTTTACTAAAATTATTTTCAATGAACCCAAACTGCCCTTCACAAAATGTTCATCATTTTTGGATTGGGTTAAAACCCCTGGCAAAAATGGTGCACTCTTTTCTAGGACATTCTGGATTCTTTGAATTAAATCATAAGTATTTGAATTTGGGCATTTAAATGCTATAAAATATTTTAAATGCCCAAATAATTCTGGATTTAAGTGAGGGCTGGTAGGAATAATCCCAAAAGAGCCCACCATTATTTTCAGGATTTTAGCAAGTGCCTAAGTATTTTTAATAAAGCCCTAAAGTTACAGAAAAATAGAAAAAGAAAACAAACAGGAAAGAGAGGAAGAGAAAGCTTACCTGGCACCCACCCAGCAGGCCCACCTGCCGGCCCAGCCCAGCCAACGCTCCAGTGAGCTGCTTGGCTTGGCCAGGCAGGCAGGTAGCTGCTCGACGGTGAGCACAGCATGCACGCCACGCAGCTGCCCGCCGCCTCGCCGCTCCCCTCGTCGAGCTGTCAACATGGGACGACACCCCTCCCTCTCCCCGACCTCGCAGACATTCACTCTTCCCTCTGGTTCCTCTCTCTCGCCCTCCCGGCCTGACGTCGCCCGAGACGTCACCGTCGCCGCCGCTCGCCACAGCCACGTCCAACGCCGTCCCTGCGCCCTCTCACCGTGTCCGGACGGTTCATCGTCGTCGACTACGTCGACTAGCCAAGCCGCACGACGCCCGAGCCCCTACATCGTCCCCGCCGTCGTCGTCTTCAACCTCGGGCCGCCGAGATCCCCATCGCCGTTCCGACCGCACCGAGCCTTCCCCGAGCACACGAACCTTCTCTGCAGCTTCCCAGTGAGCTACTGCTCCTCCCCCTTCTCTCCGCTTTGTTGCTAGAGCTCTGTAGCCGCCGTGCTTTTTCCGTCTGAACGCACCGCCGCCTGACCACGTCGCCGGCGATGCTCCGGTGAACTTTTGGTCACGGGTTTGTGCCCGTCACACTCACTGCATCACGTAGATGTTGTAGGTGCAAGCGCCACGCCGCCTAGGCCACTGCAGCCACGCGCACGAGCTGACCAGAGCTTCGGCCTCCGCCAAACTCGTCGCCGGCGATGCTCCAGCCACTCCCCGGCCAAGCCATCACCACGGCTGGATGCGGGTGAGCACCAGCTGCCCGTAGCTGCTCTCCGCGCAGCAAATGATGCCCTGTGGGCAAATCCCGCAGTGCGCCGTCGCGTCTGGCCTCGCCGGCGGCTAAACTCCGGCAGGCTTTGACCCGCTGACCGGCGAGTTGACCACGCCTGACCCATGTGGGCCCAGGCTGACTGCCCCCCTGAGCCTATGACAGGTGGGGCTGGCCTATTAATTAGTTTAGGATTAGAGTTAACTAATTTTAGTTAGTTTAGGTCACTGACATGTGGGCCCAGGCCCCACTGATAGTTAATTAGTAATAACTTAACTCGGTTAGTTAGCTGAGACACTGACAGACGGGGCCCACCAGTCAGGTTTGACTGGCCCTGGCGCCTTTGACTCACTAATGTCACGGTGACGTAGTGCTGACGCAATTATTCATTTCTGGATTTATTTTTATATAGGAAATTCTAGAAAATAGCCAACACTTATAAAAATCATAGAAAATCAACCATAGCTCCAAATCAAACAAATTATATATGAAAAATGAGCAAAAAAAAATTCAATATATCCATCTGTAATGGTTTCATGCATGACAAACCAATTTAACCTTGCTGATTAGGTGAAACAAGCTAACACACTTATTGTGCATAAGAACTTTAACTTCCATTTGAATCTTTGGTTCAAATGTACCCTTTTCAACTTGTTTCACATTGCATTAGGCAGGACACATCATTTTGCCATGTCATAGCATGCATCATATTGTTGCATATTGTCATGTGTTAATGTGTCCTTCGTGGTAGGTTCTGCCTTCGAGGATATCTCCGAGTATCCAACTGAAGGGCAGTACCCTACTACCACTCCATCAGGCAAGCAGCCCCATTGATCATATCGATACAATCCCATGTTCTCGCCTCTGCTCTCATTTACTGCATTAAGACAACATCGTTTCAAACTGCTGTGTGCTACGGTAGTTGAACCCTTATCCTCTGCATGACCTGTCAATTCCACAGTAACTAGATGAAACTCACTAGCATGTGTAGGAGTTGATTGAGCCATGTTTGTGTTTCCTACCTTGCTATGCCTGCTATGCTTAGAGTTGTGTCAGGTCTGGTTCATCTGGGTGATGGGCTAGAGTGAAATGATTGTGTCGGTAATGTGAGGGATGTGTTGAACATGTTTTGGTAAAGGTAACGATGGGAGGCCATGTAGGAGTACATGGTGGGTTGTTGCATTGAGGCCGTCCCTAAGAACTGAGATCTGTATGTGTGATTCAAGATTCAGTTACTACCATACATTGGGCCCGAAACCAATGGACCCTCTCGGCTTCTTAATCACCCTAGTACTCTGTCCAGGAGTTGCGATTAGTTTCTGGTGTTTGTAGGTTATGTGTTGGCGGCCGTGCGTAGCGCTGACCCTAGGGGTGGGCTATGTTGCGATAGATACACCGTGGCACGGTGTACCGAGTCAGCCGTTTGGTGTCTCGGGAACCCTGTTCACATCGTTCGGGGCCGTATGTGGAAACCTCGGTCGGACTCCCTACGGATGGAACCTAGATAGGCGATAAACCTGGACTAGAGACTTGAGTGTTTAGGTAGGCCGTGGCCAACACCCTCGTTGGGCCTCCGCTTGAAGGTTGCCGAGTACATGTCGTGTAAACGGCGGTAAGTGGTGAAAGCGTGTATGAAGAAGTACACCCCTGTAGGGTTAACTTCATCTATTCGAATAGCCGCATCCGTGGTAAAGGACAACTTGGTTGCCTATACAGTTCATAGACAAGTTAATGGATACTACTAAAAGACTCAAGATAAGTGTGAGTAACGAGGATGGCTCTCTCGTAGGATGACGAGGGAGGATCCCCGGTGGAGTATTGTGTTGGTGATTAGTGGACTCGTGTGCGAAAACTTTTTTACTAGTGGAGTCTCGTAGGATAGCTTAGCCAAGAGTCAAAGCTGGCTTGCTGCAATAACTCCACCACCTTCTTGAGAATGAGCATGTACAGTAGGTTCTGATGTAAGACTTGCTGAGTACCTTTGTACTCATGTTTGCTTAATTACTATTTTCAGATGACGACACCGCCCCCTCCGATGGGTTTTATGTAGATCTTGACATCGATGAGTGACTTGCCACCCAGGTGGTGATCCTGGCCATGGAGGGCCCTATGTAGATAGACAGGCTTCGAGAAGCCTTCTTTCTTTCTAGTGTCTGTACTCAGACTATTTGCTTCCGCATGTGCTTGTATGCTTGTATGACTTGAGTGACGGCTCATGTGACCCCTACCTGTATGAACTTGTTATGTATGGCTCTCTGGAGCCTTTAAATAAAGTACTTGAGTTGTAGAGTTTTTTTGTGATGCCATGTTGTATTTGCACATATCGAGCATATTGTGTGTATGATTGAAATGCTTGGTATGTGTGGGATCGGACAATCTAGTTGTTTATCCTTGGCAGCCTTTCTTATGGGGAAATGTAGTCTAATGTTCTGCGAGCCATAGTAGTCCGCTACAGCCCGGTTCACCGGAGTCCTGCTAGCCCAGCACTACTGCTCAGGACACTTGACTGGCTGACATGTGTTTCACTTCGTTCCAATGTCTGTCCCTTCGGGGAAATGTCACGCGGTGACATCCGGAGTCCTGCCTAGCTTGCTACAGCCCGGGTTCCCGGAGTCCTGTTAGCCAGTGCTACATCCCGGATTCACTCGCTGATGACCGACATGCTCGATGTGATTCATGTATGCCTGTCTCCATAGGTCTGTGCCGCTTTGGGTTCACGACTAGCCATGTTGGCCCGGGTTCTCCGTCATATGGATGCTAGCGACACTATCATATACGTGAGCCAAAAGGCGCAAACAGTATCGGGCCATGGTAAGGCGACACCCGTGGGGATATAGTGCGTGAGGCCGCAATGTGATATGAGGTGTTACCGGCTAGATCGATGTGACTTGGAATCGGGGTCCTGACAGCGTTGGCATCAGAGCCGGATTGCCTGTAGGTTCGTTGAGCCAAACTAGTTGATGTCGAGTCTAGAAATGCTTTAGTTATACGTAGGGGAATTGATTGTGGGAGGGAACGTAACACTCTTTTACTCCTTTACCTTATGCCCTCTGATCTGAGTCATTCTCTTCTCATTCAACATGGGTTAAGGACTAGGCTCTCTTCTTCTATCAGGTTCACGTGTTACTAATCCGTAGTAGCTTATAGATTGTTGTTACAAGCCTCAGTATAGTTTCTACTATTTTTAGTATGTTGCAAGTTGAATCAGAAGCTTGATATGATGTTGTTGAGTGGTATTGCAAACTATTGTGGATGTCTCAAATCTTTTTCTGAGCATTTACAGCCGTTATACTGTCCAATTTTCCCTAGAAATTATAATGTCTTTGCATTGTGGTTGTGCTTTCAGATGGCCACTCGTGCTCAAAACCAAGTGGTTTGCCTGACCCAGTGCCTCGATGTCCCCAGTCATACTGCTATGTTAGTCCGGGTAATGATTGAGACGGGTTACCATTGGTATCTCGAATACACTGTCGAAGAGCAATTCCGAGACTTTAATCAAAGCCAATATTTCTGCACCGTCAAGATATTTCCTTCTTATCCTGGATCTACCGAGCCCCTCCACTGTTCCCATGGACTCGGGGTTACTGTTGGGATGGTTGTGTAGGATGCTGCCTATTCCATGATGACCATCATGCGAGTCCGGACTGGCCTGCTTCGGAACACCGACTTCCGTTATATGCCAGCTTCACTCCCGGGAGCGCAATGGTATCTCCAGGCTATCTACGCTGACTCCACACGTGAGGACTCACTAACTCGCACCACTGCCGAGATGCTCGAGGATAAGGACCGAGAGAATCGGGCCTTGAGACTGGAGCTTGTCAACACCCTTGCTGATCATTGGGCCATTTTGACTCGGTTTGCACCTGCTGTGCAAGCTGAATGTATGGATACAAGGGATCTGTATCCTGTGAGATCGGCTCTGCTAGACATGGTGGATTGGCGTGATGTGTGAGGCATCACCCCACCCCGTGGTCCCAGCAGGCCACCGTTTGTTGGTCCAAGACCTCATGCTAGCCCCTATGGTCCACAAGCTCCTCAGGACCGTCTGTTCCCGGATGATCACGTTGAACTTCTAGGCTATGGAGGTGACTTCTATGAGGACTACTACGGAGCTATCTGAGTTAGTAGTAGTATCACTAGTATTGTAATAGTTGTATCTCCACTGTCATGCGTGACTTGTGGAATATGACTTAGTGTGTAATCAATTCCGGAGGTGTAGAAAAATAATGTATAGGAGCTTGGAATGCCTCCGATGAGATGTAACGTCTTTAATCATAGTTGTACTACAGACTGGGCTTGTACTAAACCATGTATGGTGTGTATGACTGTTGGTATATATATGGCAGTTCTATATTACCATGTCATACGGATGAACATCTCTGTATTCCGTGTTATCCATTACATTCTGCACTTCCTTGCTAAGTTGTGCCATCCTTATCTAAACTGTTCTCTTGTCTTCTCCTAGGATGGTCAACACCTGCAGCAACCCTGCTGCCCCGGAGCAGGGGGAAGCCGGTGCAGTTAGGGGTGAAAATCTGCCTCACCCGCCTTCTCTGGCCGAAGTGGTGCTGGAGGCGGAAAGAAACAAGCATGAGACTAACTGCTTGCTGGAGCGGATTGAGCAGAACACTGCACGCCATCAGCGAAATGACTTGGTGTCAATCAATGACTTCATCAAGTTGTACCCACCAAAGTTTAACCATTCCGTCGAGCCCCTCGACGCGGATTACTGGCTTCGCAGCACCACCCACAAGCTACGTTCTGCCAAAGTAGCTGAAGCTGATAAGGTTACTTATGCTGCCTATCACATCGAAGGACCTGCTAGCCTTTGGTGGGAAAATTTTGAAGGTATGCGCCCGGTCGGCCAAATCACTACTTGGGCTGAATTCAGTGAGGCTTTCCATGAGCATCACATCCCGGAAGGTCTCATAGATCGCAAGAGGGAAGAGTTCTGCAATTTCACCCAAGGAAGACTGACTGTGGATGCATATAGTCATGAATTTGGGAATCTGGCACTATATGCTCCTGAAGAGGTATCCACCGACGCTAAGAAGCAGGCAAGGTTCCGCAAGGGACTTAGCCCTGAGCTTCACCGCGATCTTCGTCTGCACGAGTGCACCACCTTTCAGAAGCTGGTCAATAAAGCCATCAGTGCTGACACAAGCCAGTCTGACTATGACGCTTCACGCAAGCACTCTCGTGATTTTGGCTCTTCATCCGGCTCTAGATCTCAGAAGCGCCGGGTTTGGATTCCAAGCACGGCACTGCCACCCAGGTTCATTCCGAGGCCATCCTTTGAGGCGCCTCGCCCCAACCAGCAGTTTGCACCGTCCAAGTCCTATGGTGGCCCCGCTGCTAATGCTGCTCCACGCCCCAATGTTGTGACATGTTTCAAGTGTGGAGAGCCGGGTCACTATACTCGAGAGTGTCCCCAGAACAACAACCCCAATCAGTCTGGAAAGTCCGTTGGCCGTGGTAAGCAAGCGGGAAAGGCATTCTACGCCAAGCCGGTCACCACTGCACGTGGCCATGTCAACTATGTCTCAGCCGAGGAGGCTCATGAGGATCCTAACGTCGTCCTTGGTATGCTCCTTGTTAATTGCCATCCGGCATCTGTTCTTTTCGATATTGGAGCATCTCGTTCATTCATATCTGAGAGCTATGCTCGATTGCATAACACAACATTCTGTGACATGCCCATTTCCATGGTAATTCAAACTCTGGGTTCCAAATGGCAAACTTCTAGATTAAGCCATGGGAACGAAATTCTTGTCGATAGACTTGCCTTCCTTGCATCCTTAATAGCTCTGAAGTCCTCGGACATTAACATCAACTTGGGTATGGACTGGATGTCAGC